>NW_025776784.1:0-174087 GCF_021130785.1 Homalodisca vitripennis | reverse complement strand
AAATCTATAAACATTTTTCATTAATTAAAAAATAAACAAGCATGTACTACTAATTTGCGCGAAAATCTACTTTTTCTTTGATGTATTGAAGTTACTTGATACATTTATTTCGTAATTTATTTTGTAAGGGTCCATACTTAGAAATGTTTCTATGACATTTTTATTTGTTGTATTCTTTTTCACTTCATTAAAGTAAAAATAAAAATATTTTATTTACAATAAGAATTTTCAAAGCAAGGAAAAAACCCCATGTTAAAATATAAATAATAATAATAAATCATTTATTTCCCCCATAATAACAAACTGAAGTATTACAAATAAAATATTATATGCCGTGAGTGCTTAGTTAATAAATAATACTATTAACCATGAACGTATTTACAATAGCAGTAAATAACAAATACAAAAACATGTTTTCTACTTACTTTACTTTTCAAATTTAATGTACTTAGAGTAAATAACTTAATATAAAAGTAGGCCTACATCTTTTTAGATTTTTTCCTTTTCTTTTTTTTAAACTAATGTAATTAGGCCAATAGAATTTGACAAAAATAAGGGAAATTTAGTTACCCCATAAAGAGGCTGTTGCTTGTGTTGGGGATTCTATATTACAAAAAGGGTGATAAAAACTAAGTAAATAGCGGAATCGAGCAAGATATATAAATGATAAAAATGAGTTTTATGTGTAGGCTTATGTTAGTAAATAATGTAATATTACGTGTTCAAAGTTTTAAATTTAGTATATGTACTAGTCGTGCTGTAATTAAAACAAATAAGGATTTTAGACGAATGAATTTACAATTCCAATTCAGAATTATTAGGCTTTACAACATGTAACATGTAACATATTATATAGCTATAAATAATTATTTTATAATGCTCTAACGTGTCTATTTTAAATATTATTATAAACTTAGCAGGAACAAAACTAACCAATAACACTAATCTTGTTTATCTTAATCACTATACATCAATATCATTTTGATGCGATCAACCATACACTACATTTCTTTTAGAAATCTTATATTTATGTTTCGTACTAATTTTTGACTAATTGTTGGCAAATAAATTTATTGTGTCCTCGGAAGCTATTAAAAGATAAAACATTGATGTGTAAAATCTGTTTTTTGTTATGTTCTTCAAGTATATATTTTACAAATATGTCTTACTATGTTCGATGTGTTATCAAATTATTAATAAACGGGCTTTGCAGGACATGGCAAAACGTTTATAGCTTTAATGTTTTGGGTTAATACAAAAAACACCCGTCTCGAAAATATATGCCAAAAACTTTTTAATAAGTGTATTTGACCAAATATTCATCTGCAATGAAAACACATATATTGGAACAAGAATTATATGGGATATAAAAACATATAAACCAAGGATAAAAGATGGTTTACAAATTTTATCAATACTAGGCTGAATTTGTACAAAGCTTTACTGGTAACTATTGGCAAGTATTTCATTCACTCACAGCGATTTAATTAAAAATAACAACAATAAAATTAACAATTATATTATCGTCAAGCAATACTTAAAAGGCCCGCGTTATACACGGGAAACAAAACATGTTTATAAACATTGTTTTTGTGCTGGAACTTTTTGTTCCAGAAACAATGTTCCTGGAACTTTGTTTTATATTTTGGCCTACTAATCAATGAAATAATTTTGTCATCACAATGTGTCCTAAACATTTTAGGACAGCCACTCATTGGTAAGAATGTTTCGTCTGACGAAGGAGGATGTGCTTCTTGCTAGCTGCCTCTACATGTGTTTTTGTTATGTGACAGAGAACCCCAAGAAAGGTAAATCGTAAAAATTTTAACGACAGGATTCAAAAAATGTAACATAATGACATTTGATATTTTTACAAAAATGCCTTTTGTAATTGCGTATAAACACTTACAATACAGCTTAGTAAACCTTTTTAAAACAAATTCTATGGTTAAATCTCATCTATACAATGGACACAGCATCTTCCGCGACGCTCGGCACAGATTGGCTTGGCACATCGGCAGCAAAAGATTGACGGCATCCTCCGTTTTGCTGATGGACATATTCCACAAATTGTTCGACGGGGGTGTTGAGGGACATTAACTTTGTTTGTTTGAAGAGGTGCCTTAATTATTTCAGCAATCGATTGGCGGAGTTTTCTTGGGCAAGTTTGGATAGTTCATACGGTGCTGAAGGCCATGGTGTGATAAGTTCATATTAGATTTGCATTTCAAAGTTTCTCCTTGAAAGCGGTTTCGGGCCCATTTTCACCATGTTACTAGTGTAAATAACATAGGAATTTACTAGCATGATATTTATCATGCCAAAAAATACACATGATGGCCACCGCCTCGTCTTTTGGATGCACGTCATTTGATGGCACATTTGATCCAAAGTATCAACTGCACCTTTGGTTTGCGATGTCTCAATGATTAGTGGTTTTTTGAGTCCTTATCAATTGATGGCTTTTCATGACAAGTCGATAGAAGCAACACATTTTTGAATTCTTGACTTTGTATGAAACCATTGTTTTCATTCCATCGAAACAAAAAATATTGACAACTTGTTCTACCAACAGAACGCATAAAAAATTATTGGTAGACCTGATTATTTATGTTTCTCAACAATGTTCCTATATCTAAACATCTTGTGTTTCCGAAACATTCCACAATGTTTATAAACACCCTTTGATCTTACCGCTTTCTACGGGAAACAAGAAGCATGTGGAGAAACACCGAATGTCTGTTCCGAAACATTGTTTATAAACATTGTTCCAAGTAGTTATTCTTCGATTTGAGGAACATTGTTCCGAAACACTGTTTACAAACATGTTTTGTTTCCAGTGTAAACGCGGCTTAATCTTCCGAATATTTTTTAAGTATCTGTCACTTCGAATTCAAAAGAAACATGCTCTAGTACAAACAGTGAGATTGTTGCGCTCAGATTGCGTACGGAAATGTGTGGCCTCACGGTAAACCGAGCCGAGCCCGCACCGATACTCGGCCGACTCACGTGTCGGGCACGGTGCGGTTATGTGTGTCCCAACCTTAACGCGAAGGTCGCGGGTTCGATCCCCTCATGGGCCACTTAATTTTTATTAAAGTAATAAAAGTGTACTTATGAGTAAAGTAAAGGTACAGATTATAATTTCTAGTCTACAGTCAATAACATGTTACTCTTGTACAACAAATATTTACAATGAATTTTGCCGATTGGAACAACGCACATCAATTTTTTAAACATATAATTCACTAATATACATGGATATCGATTGACAATCCAGAACGTCGATTTACATACAATCTTTATGATATATTGCAGAACGTGAAGAGTGGAAGCTTAACCATATGCTAATCATTTACATGGTCAACTCCATACCATTTAGCAAGTAATTTAGTTAATTAAAAAACCATAATGTAAAACCCCTCTTCAATTTATAAAGCTTGTCACAGAAATAAGTTCTTTTTAGTTAAATCACAGTGTAGTTAAACCCAATAAAAATAAACCAAAGTTAAGAAATAAATATTATACTTAAAGGAAGCCTATTCTTCTTTTAGCGGAACATATATCACCCTATAAAAGCTTTCTTTTTTACTACCGTTAATACTACCCTACCATTAATATATATTTGTATATTGATTTAATATATTTCTATTTATCCAACTATCACTGAGTTTGAATAATCACCATCTCCAAGGAGGAAGATACGATTTTGGTTAAAGGTCAGTTGGTTGGTGTTGAAGTAGGTTGGAAAAAGCTCTCTTAGTGTTAAACCTTGTTGCTAACCTAAACGATGGTATAAACATGAAGAAGTGCTCTCCCCCTAGGTGCCTTTGACTGGAAGAGGCTGAAACAGAGTTGGCCTCATCTTCCTCCAAGAAAATATGATAGTGCCCGCTATCCCTCCTCAGTTGGTCTCGACGGAAGGCGACCCCTATCCCAAAACTGTACCATACCTGATTATACCATCACTCTAGAATCAAGCTGAAAGCTTTTTATAACTAAATACAATTAGAGGCTTCTCAGCTTCTTGTTCTAAGTCAACAAGAACGTTTTAAAAGGAACTAAAACGTTGAAACCGTTCAAAATGTTATAGATAGTTGTTGTCTTTAGAATTTGAAAGTAGTAACTTTTTTGGCTATTTTAGCTACATGCAAATACAATATAATAAATAAAGCATGTATTTTAATCTATGTTGTGAGAAAGTACATCAGGAGGTAACAAAACCCAAGCGAGAAGATACAGTATTTTTTAAATCAATTGCAAACTTTTTTTAATTAGAGGCCAATCCCCTTTTGAGCCTTATTCTGCCCGTCCTCATGGGCGACTGGCCTGTGCGAGGATCTTATCAAACAGAATAAGGGGGAGAGGACAAGGTGGATGGTACTGATAAAAAGTACAATGGTCACTGACAGGATTTGAACCAGCGCTGTCTCTAACTCAAACCCAATGTCCAACGTCTTAGACCACTCGGCCATTGGCACTCCCGATAAACTGTATTTATTTATGTAGTCTCAACCATATTTTACCCAATGACTTAATTTATCGGTAACTCAAGTCACGTGACAAGAGATTGGCGGCAATCTACCATATTTGGAGGGATTGCGGGAGAACGTTGCTGGTTGCCAATAGCAGCTGCTCTATGAGTTCGCGCTGTCTAGCGGGAAACTGCAGAAACATTTAGCACTCCGACTTGCCACTGCAACACAAGGTTATATCACAGCGATCATAGTCGACGTGTTAGTGCAATAAAATGTGTCCTGCACTATCAAAAACCATAAATTAACAAACGAATTAATAAAAATTAAAAATATTGACCCTTAAAATTATAATCTTATACATATCAGAAGATTTTGATGATGGTTCTTTGAGTTTTAATTTAACGTAATAGTGGGCAAACTACAAGTACAGAAAAGTGCTTTTGTAATGTTTAATTTCTTTAACATTATAAAACATATGGTACATATATTGTGATATTATTTTTATTAGTAATCGTACATGGAACATTTTAAGTTTAATGGGCCTACTATATGTGATTCCCAGTACTTTGAGATTATAAAATATAAATTAAACTCATTCCAACAAAAGTTAGTTAAAAATAATATGTCTTAAAACCTGTGAAGTCTAAGTTTCATATATTTAAAGAATATATCAACTATCTAATTACGATCGACGATCGTTTGGTACCGTACGTGAGGAAGAGGGTAAAAGTATTTCAATTTAAAACCTAGATATTATATCGTACATCAGCCTTGTGCTATCAAATTAAACTATTTAACTTTATTGCAATCATTATAATGAAAACCTATATTTATCATCTAATAGTTATTGAAATTGATCACGAACTGTTGTGGAAAGACAAGGGAGTTGGGCAATTACAATCCACGAGAGTAAACAAACGGGGGATGCTGACCCCATGAAGCATCACTAGAGATCAAGGGCAGCACATCCTATGAGGTTGAGAGTTCATTGGCCTCGCGGTGGACATAAAGAGCTTTCACCCGGATTAGGACTAGCCTTAATAACAATTACGTCGACCCGTAGGGTGACACCCCTCCAGATCAACGGATAACTGGAATCGGATAAAATGTACAAGTTTTAGTGTTAGAAGAAGAATGGCTAAAATTGTTCTAGGAAAAATTAACTCTAGATTTTATTGTTTAGTAATTCAATAATTTCAATGATAAAAACGTTTCACCCTACCGACGGTATGAATGCAAAGAGCTCTTAAGAAATATATAAAAAAAACTCAATATTACTCCATTGGTTAGCACAGAGTACAGTATTATATATTGGCCGTTACATAAATAATACGTGATATAAATAATGTGAATATGAATATAAATTTGCTCATTAGAAATGGTTGGTTAGACATAAATAAAACCATTGACCCAACAGACTGAATGAGTTTCTTTGTATCAATTCTAAGAGCAGCTAAAGATACAACTATGCAGCATTTCTTTAGCTATTACATAAAATGAGGTAAAACAGCTTTAGGAAAATAAGTTAAATGTAAGTAATTAAAACTAATATGTAAGCATATCGATATACTAGGCTTGAGGAAGCTTGAAAGAGCAAAACTTCAGAGTTGAGCGGTACAAGTAATCGTATTAAACAGTCACTGAACACGGTTCCTGTGAGTTAAGCAAAAGTTAACTCTTTGAGTTTACATTTTACCCTTTCAACAGGTCAAGGAAACTATTTATAATGTGACCACTGTTAATTGCTATGAGAGGCTCGAGGACATGTAAGGATAAGGCCAGGAGAGATGAGCGGTGGCAGTAATAATCCTATCATACAGTCGACTGCCCACGGTTTATGTGAGTTAAGCAACAGTTATTTCTCTGAGTTTAAATTTTTCATCTTTTCAACTGGAAAAAGGAAATATTTATAATGTAACCACTGTTAATTGCTATAAGAGGATAGAGGACAGTAAGGATAAGGCCGGAGAGATGAGCGGTGGCAGTGATAATCATATCATACAGTCGACTGCCCACGGTTTATGTGAGTTAAGCAACAGTTATTTCTCTGAGTTTACATTTTCATCTTTTCAACTGGAAAAAGGAACTATTTATAATGTGACCACTGTTAATTGATATGAGAGGCTCGAGGACATGTAAGGATAAGGCCGGGAGAGATGAGCGGTGGCAGTAATAATCCTATCATACAGTCGACTGCCCACGGTTTATGTGAGTTAAGCAACAGTTATTTCTCTGAGTTTACATTTTCATCATTTTCAACTGGAAAAAGGAAATATTTATAATGTGACCACTGTTAATTGCTATGAGAGGCTCGAGGACATGTAAGGATAAGGCCGGGAGAGATGAGCGGTGGCAGTAATAATCATATCATACAGTCGACTGCCCACGGTTTATGTGAGTTAAGCAACAGTTATCTCTCTGAGTTTACATTTCCACCTATTACGAGTTAACTGTTTACATCATTTAAAGTAAAAACAATCTATGTATATTGAACTTTCTTACTTCTTGTTTTTTTTTTTTTCATTTCTATTTAATTTCAATAAACTATGAGCATTTAATTTGCGACTCTTTGTCTCATTGCTGTTTCTCTTGTAGGACATGAATGAAGATCTGAAGAATTCCAATGAATAGATTTTTTTAACCTTTCTACAATTGCTAATATATACGTTAGTGATTATTATATCTGAATATTTATCATTTCATGGTCACAGAGTATCATTTCACTGAAAGTTTCCTGGCAAAGACTGTTTGTGAGCAATGCATTAAAAACTATTGTTCTCTTTAAAAATTAAGTTTTTTCTATATAAAGTGTATGATGTATTTAAGGCCATGCAAAAGATGTTCAGTATCAAACTGCTTAAGAATAAAACTATTATTTTATATATCTCAGTAAGTTAGATGTACACATTTATTATATAAATATATAGTATATTTCAATATAATTATAGTGGTCTATGGACAGTGCAACCATTTACCCACCTCATTTAAACATCCTTGTTGCCATCCATTATTGTGTTTGTTGTTATTGTTTTGTTTACATTACGTGTTTGATTAAAACTCATGTACTTTCACTTTATCTATCATCCCATACCGCAATTTCTAGTTTTTAAAATACTTTATTTCAATTTCATCTTTTCACAATATATTATACAGTCCACTAGTTTTAAACACATTATGTACAGGGTGTTATAAAAGTCCCGCACGGGCTTGATAATTCGCGAACGATTACAGGTGAAGCAATAAAACTTAGAAAGTCATTACTGCATAGGTCGAGTAGTATACCAAATTATAGGTCTGTATTAGCAGGGTACAATAACACAAATCTGACCTCAAAAGGTACACCCTTTAAAAAATTATTCTGGTTTAAAGTTTGAAACATTTACAGTGTAGGTCTTGTTCTATATGGTTTAATAATCATGTCTTGGCTCAAGTTTTGAAAGTTAAACTTAGTAAATGAATACTGGACTTAAGAAATAGTTTTTAAGGGAGTTAGTGACTTTTCACATCCAATGGAGGATGATTTACAAGGAGGTAAAATATTCAACGTAAGCATTACTCAAGGAGGTACATCATTATAAAGGGGTTGTTTAGGAAAGATGAATGATGTTCTAATTTTTAGGATTGGTTTTGGACTTTACTTAATGTAAATAATAAATTACACTTTAAAAATGATGTCCATATTCTGCTTTTATTTATATAGTTGAAATAATATCATTTTTATAATTTTGTATCGCAATGTAAATTCATATTAATGATGCTTATTTAATTGTTCTAATTTACAAGAAATTTAATTATTCAGAGATCTTAATCGGGGAATAGAAAACATTTTTTTTTAATTATAGTACTTCGTGCGCATTTGAAGTAGGTTTAACCATAGGTATTTTATCAGATAAGGTCACGTGACAATAGCTAGGCGTCAGGCCACCATCAATGAGCTTGGCGGAAACGCGGGAATATCACTGCACGTTGGCAGACAGCGCAAGCTATCTGTTGGAAAATAGCAGAACTATTTCGCTTACATCACTTTGACTTTCATTACCAACAATATCAAGGTTTTTAACACAGCAACGAAACACACATATAATCATTAGTGCGTGTATGTCTTGCACTCCTGAAATATTTATAACAAGAAACTAATTTATTAAAACTGCGCATTGGCCTTCAAATTCTCCAATCATATATAATTATAGTTATCTCTGGCAGGATTTGATAGTGGTTTTGAGGTAAATGAGCATTAAATTGTAATGTTCTAATTGTATTTTTACAACCTGTTATTTTAAATGGACCTATTTTTTTAATTAATCGCTGAATATTGTAAGAATATATAAAAGTATGCAATGCAATGTTCTGCAATATCTTTCTGTGAATATAAAAATCTTATTTCTAATATATCGTTTTACAATGTATCTAGATTCAGAAAAATTAGATCTCATGTAATTAAAAAAACACCAATGGCATATATTAGTGATTATATTATTTTCAGTATTTTAAATGTCGTAATACATCAAAGCGACTGTTTTGTATTTGAACAATGTATTCAAATTAATTTATATGTATTTATCTCTATTTCTATTTCCCCCTGTTTGCAAGATTTCGTAGGAATTTCAAGAACATTTTTTTTTCTTATAATGGCATTCAGAATAAGATTCTCCACCATAATTTAAAAACGTACATATGAATACCTTGTACAAGCATTACGGGCTTGTGATACTAATGCAAAAACGACAGTTTTAAACAATTAAATAGGATTAATTAGTACGAAACAAAGGGATGCCATACAAATTGTAAATTACAGTAATAAATAAATGTATTATTATTACGCAGGGAATATACATTTTTATAATTTTTTACAGTATAACACAGTGCCATGAGAAGTAAGAGCTGTGGCCTAAATTATTTAATATTCAATTCAACATATCAACAATCCAACGATCACCAATGATCGCATGGAATTCGTTTCTGATGAAATGTAAAAATGATGGTCAGAACATTTTAAAACTCATGCTACATATTAGTTACGTATTACTTCAGTCATTGAATTTGGGACAAGACAAAACAATTTAAATGTAATGAAATAAAGTAAGCAATCAGTGTAGTGAAATACTATTTCTAGTCTATTATTTATACGCACTGACCACACACTGGTAGAAGGACGATGGGGGAATGGACAATGACAATCCAGGAGAGTAAACATACAGGGGACGCTCGGCCCAGAACATTACTACTCTAGAGATTACGGGCAGCACGTCCTTTGAGGTTAAAAGTCCAGAGGGCTTGCGGTGGACATAAAAAGCTTTCTCCCGGATAAGGACTGAACCTTGATAACAATTAAGGGTGGCACCCCTCCAGATCAAGGGATAAAGGAATCGTAACGTGGAGGTTTTAGTGTTATTTATGTGTGTGGTGTACTTGAAATAAAATGATCTTGCCTCAGTAGATATTCAACTTACCCTCACTGTAATGAGGAAAACATGTTCGTTTAGTATAATTATAGTGCGGTATATTTCTTTAATACGCAATATCAAAATATAAGCAAGTGCTTTGTTTGAAGTTGGATTTTTACGATGGAAGGATTGTGAAGGAAAAAAGTTTTTTTCCCGAAAATTTGGATTTGTTTAGTGATACAATACAATCACTAACAGTACATTTCGAGCTCTGCAATCTTATTTCTTTTCTTCAGGTGAATACTAACCTAACACATAACTTCAATCTACATTAAAATAAACAAATCATATCAGAGCGTTGAGGCACGCATAATTCTGGAATCGCAACTCTAAACTATTCGCTTGATAAAAACAAAACACTGCTCATTACTAAAACTGAACTACAGAATGCAGGTCACAATAGGTCTACACCCACCAACGAATCACAGAGAACTGACTAGAGACCAAAAGTAAATCATTTTAATCTTTATATTCTTAGCTGAAACCACTATATACAATTAGCTTTTATACAAAACAAGACAGCAGTACAATAAATCACTGTTACAGGCCTCGCTGAGTTTGCATGGCAAATTTTAAGTCTAAAACTCATTTCATTGTGACAGAGTATGTGTCCTATGTCGCATGTTAAAATTTTTTATACGACTGTATCATATTTTCTCGTTGCCACCATAACTGTAAGATCAATTTAAAAACGTCTCTAAAATCCCAATAAATAGCTTGAAGTATCATACACCATCATCAAATTCGATGTAGTATATATAGAAATTATGCTTCATGCATAATTTCAAGTCAAGGTTAGTTTCGTCTCGGGATATCGTGCTTATAGACAGATAGGCAGACAGCTAACGATGACGCAAAGAAAATTATTGATATTTATGAATAAGTAAGAAGATGGAAACTTGAATTGGACATTTTCATTTCATCAGAAAATCTAACGAAATTAATAAGAATGGTAAAGCTGTTACAAACCAGAACTCAGATAAAGCATGTTTTCAGAACAAAAGAGCTGAGAGAGATGTTTCCAATATTATGAAAACTGTTTAGAGACTCACTGAAAACAATATGCGATAAAACGCCTTGGACGTTCATAAAAGGGGGAAAGTTTCAAAGATAAAAAGTGAAAGGTTCCCCTCGCGTTATAGACGACAGCTTTTATGCTGAGGTTTAGAGGTTAGAAAGGGGAGATTGAGATGACACAACACACTTGCTGTGAGTACTTAGGGTCTATATCCTGTGACGTCTTAACAAAAGTATTTCCTTTGAAACAACATATAATAAAACAGTAAAATTGGCAGTAATAATTTATAGGTGTGTAAAAGGTCTAAAAGCATGCAAATCTACAAAATTTTGCAAAATGCAAAAATCATCACCCGTCTGGATTGAGGGAGCGACCCGTGGAAAGTATCAAGGTCTTAAATGCGTCCCTCAAAATGAATATTATTGTTTAGGCCTTTAATATTAAAACGTAATACAGCAAACCAAACTTCATGAGATGTATTCAGTAAAATGGCAACAATTTAAATAAGATCAATATTAAACTTTTAAACGGTTGCCGTCTTGAGTAGGATAAACGTTCCAGGAATCACTCTATCAGAAAATAAAGCGCTCTGAGTATTGAAAACGCTGAATACTATAAAGTGATTGAAACATTGAATATTAATTACGCTTGAAAATTTGAGTGTTTATCTATACAGGGCGTTTCAAAAAGGACTGTACAACTTTATACTGTACAACTTTGAAAATTCAGATAAAATTTATTAAACAAGGTACAGATCTGGTTTTGGTGTTGTTTTAAAGGAAAACAGTTCAAGTTTTGACTCGCGTAGTTTGTTGAGCGTGCTATTTGTGTGTTTTGGTTTGAAGAATCGAAGTCTGCGATAACAGTTCAGCGTATTTTTCGTACCAAGTACGCTAAAGATCCTCCTAGTAAGGCTACAGTTTATGAGTGGCATATTTTTTTGTAGAAAGAGGGTGCTCAGTGAAACATAAAAAATCCTCAGGTCGTCCAAGCACATCTGACGAAGTCGTTGAGCAAGTGAGACAATGTTTTGTAAATAGCCTTACGAAATCGACCCGGCGTGCATCTCGTGAGCTGCAAGTACCACATACGACGGTTTGGTGTGTGTTAAGAAAACGTTTCCGCTTGAAACCATACCGATATTCGCTTTTACAAGCAATTAAAGATACTGATAAGATTGCCTGTAGGAACTTCTGTGTGTGTTAAGTATTATTGCGTTAAATAACTTGTTTTTTATTGCCTAATAGGAAAAGGCTACTTTTATTGAACAATAATTATGTATATATTTTTTGGGCAATTTATACTCTATATTTGCCTTTATTTTACTAAACTGTATATACTGCATTAATTCTATATCTCTTTCTGCGGCCTAGTGCCTACAATACCATTCCTTACTGGATTAAAATATTCACGTACAGTGACAGACCAATGAACCATTTTTTCACGAATCAGCTGTTTACTGTACACTCACCAACCAATCACAACGGTTGACTTATCAACTGCCCACCTTGCAAGCGACTGCACGCTTGCTCAGTGTAAGCTCAGTCCCGCATGGGGCACTTATATAGCACTCTAGCCACTGCTGACCATACTTACTCAACACGTGACTTTATGCCTCATGTGTTACTCTCTCACTTAAATATTAGTTTAATCTCTATTTGTTGTACATTTACATTAACATTAAAGTCAGTGCTCTGGATTGGCAATCTCTACCAGAACATCTCTGTTCCCGGACACCCGCGTCTACCGTGCTCTACAGGACTGGCCACAGTGTTATGAACTATTCGTTTGCGATCGTATTGTGCGTGAGTGAATCCGTGAAGGACATCTTCCGTCTTCACGCCTGCCTACAAGACAGCAGCCTATTTCCACACTTCCTGATCACAACTTGGCCCTCAACAACAGCAGACTACGGTTACCCCTCATGAAAACAAAGGTAAATTTTCTGCACTTTATTTGAATATGCACTGTTCATAAACTCATTATGTCTAACCTAGTGAACTCTTGTTAAAATCAGTGTGTTCGGCGTCTCCACTGCCTAGTGTGAAGTGGTCCTTCTTAATCGAGCCTCAAAAATCTTATTTCACGGTTCTCATAACCAAAATCCATTCTTTTCAGTGTGGATATGTTAAATCGAGTGGATGATGATGATGAACATTTCTTGGACAACATAATCGTTTCTGACGAGTCCACTTTTCACTTAAGAGGCAAGGTAAAACACACATAACTGTAAGATTTGGGGCAGCGAAAATCCACATGGAACATTACAACATGTTCGTGATAGCCTTAAAGTGAACGTGTTTTGTGCGTTGAGCAAGAGAAAGTGTACGGCCCCTTTTATTTCCAAGAGAGAACCATCAATGGAATAGTGTACCTTGATATGTTGCAACAATTTTTAATACCACAGATCAATGAGGATGACCGAGAACGAAATGTTTTCTTTATGCAAGATGGCGCACCACCACACTATCTGACTGACGTCCGGGATTTTCTAAGTGACCGCTTCCCAGGTCAATGGATTGGCCGTGATGCGCCAATTGCATGGCCCCCCGTTCTCCAGACCTGACACCGCTAGATTTTTTCTTCCGGGGTTTCATAAAAGATATGGTGTACGTACCTCCTTTGCCAGCCACTCTACCTGAACTTAGAGCAAGAATTTACGCTGCTGCTGAGCAAGTTACAACTGAAATGCTAGTGCGAGTCTGGGAAGAAATAGACTACCGATGGGATGTCTGCAGAATAACCAACGGAAGCCACATAGAACATCTTTAGTTCAAGGTAAAAAAAACTTGAAATTGTTTCCTTTAAAATAACACTAAAACCAGCTCTGTACCTTATTTAATAAAATTTATAATAATTTTCAAAGTTGTAAAGTCCTTTTTGAAACGCCCTGTATATTGAGTATTTCTCGCAACTGCGATTACACACAGTTAGTACACCAAAAATGATTTTTATCTCATTTATATGCAATAAATAAAAGTAATAAAGCGAAATTGTAATTTGTTTCACTACTGTGATGGAAAGTTATTCCGAGTGAATTCACCTTCTATTCAGCTCTAGGAAACTGTCACATCCATTCACATCCATTCAGTACGCCTCCTTCCATTTATGTCAACTCAAGCCTTGCTTCTTGATGTAGTGAAAATCCACCATTTGGAAAATGTATATGAGTAAATTTCACCTTAAAATAGATTTAGGATATTGTTATCATTAATATATGTCATCTGGTGGTTAGATATGATTTCTTCTAAGTAAACATTTGTCTTCGATAATTTAAAAATTCAAAAGCGTAAATACGGATGAGCCTTAGGAGTAAAGATAGTTTATAATATGTCTATTGTGTAAATATTATCCCTCATCACTATTTACCACATTTTTTGTAATTTATTTTGATTAAACTACTTAATGATCATTTTTTAGTTGTTCGACTAACTTTATATTAATAATTGTATTTTATAATCCTCACACCGTTTTAATATTTATAATTTTTAAGAAACTAAATTGTTATTCTATTTAAATATTCAAATCACACTATCCACAACTTATTGGTTATTTTCGAGAATATTATTTATTTAACTTCTTTCACACACAAGTCACACCCAATATTTTGAAAAAGTATGAATACGTATCTGTATTTTTTCATCCCTTTTTTTGATATAAGTTTCTTTTATTATAACACAAAGAATGTATAAGAAAATGTGTATTAAGTGATTATGAATATCGTCAACTGATTAAATAGTATGTAAGAGTCAGTAATAGTTAATATAAACGGAAATATCCCAATCCGTCTAGTTTGAACTTCCGTCAGACCACATTTCCGGTCCACGTTCACCTAATAAACATCACTTTGAAGTAAACATTAACATAGACCTGGTTTGATAACTGGTGTAAGATTTGAAATTCATCAATATTTTATATTTTAATTCTAATATAGACCGTACGCTAACATTGGACAGTGATAAGATTCATTTCTCAATTAAAATATATATATTATGAAATAATTGAACACAATGAAAATTATATTGTACTATAAATTACACCATTATTTAATACTCATTTGTCAACATTCTAATATCAAACGTTGACAAATAATCACACAATACTGTGTGAGGTGGAAGATAATGAACACTTACTGTATGTTTGCGACCTGCAGATAAGTAAAATAACTTACCTTGGACATTTCTGACTAATACGGCTTATTCCATTTCAAACAAGAATCTTCATCAAATCCGATATGTCCGTCTTACCTGTTTGCTTTGGTGTGTGTGTTTTAATTGTACACTTACGTTTGTTAGTGTTTCTTTTCCTAGTGTAGGTTTTTTAACAAAGTCGGGATCTTCTTGAGTTTTCAGGAGTTTGAACTATTTTGAAATAGGACTGTTGTGTGCCCCCAGCAATTATACTGTAATAAGTCTATGTTCTTCAGCTTTCAAAAAGTATTTCTGTACAAATAATTTTAAAGGAACTCCATAATAAATCGGATCCGTCACATTAGTCCAAGAATTACTTAAAATTGGACATGAACTCTATATAATTCGAGTAATATTCAATAAGCTGACTGTTTTAAATATACCATTTTTCTTAACTAAGGCATAATTTCTATCCTTTGACATCAAACTCAAAACTTTATTTGACTTATTACTGTATTTGAACTTATATTTGCTCCTTTTACAATGGGTATATTATTTTATTATGAATTAAGACAATGACTGGCGAGTATTTCAGGGAGAGAGAGTCAATTTGCATTTTGTAAGCACTCAACATAGTTCTTGAAATCGATAAAGAAATTTCGATGATATAACATCAATTGGTAGAAAATAGTACTTAAACATATGTGTATTTTTTAACCTTAGAAAATCAACGCATTATTCAAAGTATTAAGTATTTCGATGTAAACAACGTAACTGTTACTAATGAAATTGTTAGAAATAAACTAATTATATTTATCCTATATATAAATTCTACTAAATCCAAATTTTAAGACTAGCTCAATTAGATAAATGTTTTCGTCTGAACAATTAGCTTACAAAATGCTTGGACGAATCCCATAAATATATATCTACATCATTTAGCTCGCACCTCCCAAATTCAAATTTATGTTTCGTAAAAGTTTTAAAGTATATAGCCATTTCTTTCTTGAGATACTCTATAGAAGACATACGTCAGAGATAAGAATAATTTCGCTAGCCCACTGAATGGTAGCAAAGTATGCAAAGTTCCAAGTTTATCCAAGTAGTGCTCATTCCTTTTTCTTATCCAGCGGAAAGTCGGGCGATATGCCAGCGAAAGAAAACATGCATCATCATGGAACTTTATGTAGCCTATATGAAAAGAAGCGTCAAGCTAAATTTAAAATCTATACATCAATTAGTTTTTCAGATTCCATGTAGACAGTCAGACGGATAAAAGTGACATTTTCCAGCCTCCCTCAAGTTATAGGCTTCGCTAACGCTCAGCCAATTAAGAGTGTTGATGTGCACCTTTAATTCTATATTTTTAGTTTAAGCACATATTTATGATTTAAAAGTAATACGTGCAATGTAAGGTGACAACACAGTAAGATGTACAAATCTATTCATATCTAGGTGCTGCCATGTCTATTCAATATGTCACCTTTCATTAAGGCCAACAGAAGCCCTTGCCTCTTGATAGAATAGAAATCTGCTAAGTGATGAAGAGGAATCAGACTATGACATTGTATAATATCTAAATGCATATTGCTCGTAGCATTGACATACGTCACTAGTTTTTCAGCGAGGATGTCGAAGTAGCCTTTTCCTTTATTTAACACTTATCTTTTATAAGATTAAATTCTAAAAGCTTTCTTTCGGAATAAAATTGCCACTAAATATTGTAGGTTATCCTTATATGTAATTCATAGCATTAATATGCTGAATAGCATTTTAATTTCATAAATACCGACTTAGACTCAACAAAAAGTAATATCAGCTTGCCCAGTAACTCATGGAGGTTTTCAGGATATGCCATGAAATCGAAAAATACCGACTTATTGCTGTTGAAGTTCGTTCATACTACTATGGGTTTGCATTAATGGTGGTCTTAGAAGGAAATGTAAGAGAGAAAACTGTCTTTCAGTTAATATATGGAATAAAAATGTAACATTACGCTTAAAAATTAAATGTTTATCAACGTTTTAAAACTACATAAATACTTATGTTTCAAACCATAACAAAGTACGCAGCATTTTAATGTTAAAAGTCTGCTCCAACGTTATTAAAGAATCCAAGGTTTTGGTGGCGACGGCGTTCACAAGAGAGGCTTTCAAGCTTTCACAAGCCAACGACGCGAGCGACGCTTTGTGTACTTAGTCTGTGTACTTAGGCGGACTTTGTATCCAGACAAACACCCTCTCTCCATTACAGGACGTTTAGTGACAAGCTTAGCCCTTCTCAGTGGTCAGATGAGACCCATACGATAGTCTTTATCTTTGAATTTTGGGACCACTTATGTTTCATGAAATAGGTAGATTTAGAAATACGATAATATAGCAATAATACAAAGTAGAATTTATAAGCAACCAAACCTGCCACGATTAATGTTAATAATTCATTGTGTATAGCCCAGGATCGTTTGTACGATTAAACAAATTAGATTAAAACCCTTCTCTCATACAATCGAATGGTCATCTATTTTTTTTATCAATTGTACAATGTGTCTAAACTGCATTTATTTATATTTGCCTCTTTGTATTTTAATTTTATTATCAAGCAATCCATCACCTCGACTAGAAAGTTATAATCAAGAAGGAATAAAATACCTTTGAAATGCGTCACCATAAAAATACATAATCCATTCAATTGTTTGAGGGTTAAATATAAATCTAGTTTTTATCTAAATAAGTACTCCATGAAATCAGTTTATGTTGATTCTCGAGTGAGAACCTAAATTTGCAGTAAAAAAAATTAAACTTAAGATGTAGAATATTAAATTATTTTTAACTTTATACATTTTTTCTATCTATTATATTATTTAACACAGAGCAAATTTTCATGATTATATGAAGTGACGTAGTAGACATGATGTGTGTTGATAGAACTATAGTTTATTGCAGCAATTGTAACGTGTTTTGTCACATAGATAGGTTACAGTATTTTTTCTTTTCATAGAGCATTGTTTTAATTTATAATTCTGGGTTTTATATTATATGCATCTAGAAGGTCCTGACCTCTGAAATATTCCAGCTTTTAGAACCTGCAACCCACAAGGAACATCTGAGATCCCCAGACCATCTGTAGAGTTCTTACGGAGAGAGAGATCACATCCACTAGTATCTCGCAGCCTGGTGAATTCCCAACCTGCAGCTTCATAGAGTTTCCGTTTATTAGTAGCTCTTAGGTACTGAATATTTCTTTATAATAGTAGAACTGAATAAAATTCCCCCCTTCCCCTTTAGAATTTTTCAGCGTAGGGAAGCTCCCTGCCCTTAAGAGACCCTGATCTGGGAACCATCAGCCTCTAAAAGCTTGAGGTCCTTTGGAGACCCCAACTTTGGTTATCTTGGAATTATTAGTTTTCTGGTTATGATCGGTTTATGCAACATATGTTATGAGATTTTAAATCTTTAATGGTCCACTTTCAGCTAAAATAACATAAGTTTTATTTTTTGAGTAATTACTATCTACTGAATGTTTTTCATAAAGATCAAGGCAGAACTGGAAAATTCTCACCTTTGCAACTTTCCAACCATATGTCTGTGTAGAATAAACTAATGCATTTCACACACAGAATAGTTAACCTGTGTGAGAAAATATTATGAATTGTAAACATTTCCCGAAGTACAAGGTATTTCGAAGTAAATCAGAAAATCATCCAAATTGTGCAGTAAAACAAAATATAAAAAGTATTCTTACATAATGTCAGAACCTCGTAAAAAATAAATCACGCTCTTTAAATACTTTTCCCAAATAGAATACTTCCGTATTAAAACTAATGGAATGCAATTACTTTTGTACATTAACAAGCAAATATAACGTTTATTTAATAGTAATTAATAGCATTATATAGTTTCTTCTCGTTATCAAGTAATCTATTAAACGTTATATTTACCTCGGATGGTTATTACGAAGTAATTAATTTTATAAATTACAACACCAAACTATTATACTTATTGCATTTGTATTTATTCATAATCTGGCAGGCATTTGCTTTAGTTAATGTAAGAACTTTATTTAAATAATCTTAAATTTAATAAGGCGTAATTAACACAGAGTGGGAACTAAAATTTCCTCCCCCTCACTCCTAAAAAACGTTGTAGTATATGAATGAATTGGTTTAATACAAAATTAACCTAAAGGTATATTTCTAAGTATGGAATATTTTTATAAATATATTCCAGTACTGAACCCTCGCATTGAATTTTCCATTGCTACGTTATGTATATTTCGGAATATATTTAATATTGTTGAAAGTTGTGGTAGTGTAAAGCAAGATTGGGGTTTTATTATGAGAGATTGTAAAAGATGTGTTAAAGACATCCGAAATTGTATTTAGTGCTGTTAAAATTGTATTCCCTGAGATATTTAAATACAAAGGTG
Organism: Homalodisca vitripennis; assembly: GCF_021130785.1. Classification (NCBI taxonomy): domain Eukaryota; kingdom Metazoa; phylum Arthropoda; class Insecta; order Hemiptera; family Cicadellidae; genus Homalodisca; species Homalodisca vitripennis. Next base: position 154,592 of record NW_025776784.1, on the reverse strand, counting down.
TATTGGTTAAAACACTTGTTATTACAAATAAAAAAGTTACCGCCATAAATTAATGACTCTGTCTCTAGATTAAATTCTCATTTTGAGCAGACAGTTATGGTTTTATTGAATCCGGCCAACAAAAGAGCGTAATCTTGGTAAATCCCCGAGGCGCCACGACTCTATAGCGCTCCCTCAGTCATTGTGGTTGTTGTTGTTGTTGTGGAACTCATAATTATTAGCTTCCTAACCAGCATTTATACAAATATTACCACAATGTATCAATCAAGTAATTGACTGCAGATTTAAATATTCGAAAATAAATAAACAATTGTGAAGAATAGGCATGCATTTAGTTTTAGTTAGAGTTTAGTTTCTGACATACAAATATCCACAGACACATTTACTAGACTTTCCAAAATAATTACTATAATTTATAATATAATTTTCCAAATAAGTACTTGAAATGATATAAGTACTGATATAATTTATAAAACCAAACTTATAACAAGCTATATGGTGAATTTCATTATGATCAGTTCTGGTTAAAACCTGGATTTCATACATTATTGAATGTGCCCAGAATGAATATGGACTCATGATACAATGATTTATTTGTTGATACAGTTTTACAATATTAATACAAAACACTCATAAAAATTATATATTTACTTAGGCTATATCATAATAGCAGAGAAAGATATTATGAAGACACAAACCATAAATAACTTGTTTTAAGTTAAAATATCCAATACCCTTCAAGACAAGTAAGGTGGAGTTTATTAAAAAAATATTCATTCGTCTATTCTATGTTTGTGTTTATTGGTGTATTTCAGTATGTCCATTGATACTGATTACACAGGATTAAGAACTATTTCAGATGTATTTTTCAAACTGTCCTAGACAACAAAATAAAAAATAAGACTTTTCTGATTGAGTTGTAGAGAGGACTACATCTTTTTATAAAAGGCATTTCATCAGTGGTGCCTATATTGTCACGTTCCCCAAGAACTTCATGTGGGAGGACCCAAGCTTTAGAATTTCTTGGTGGATTGAAACCGAGTGGATTATAGAGATGAATATTACTCGAAAATACCAAATATTTTTTATAAGGATGCTTGCACATAATTTGCTAATAACAACTGACATGCTGGAGACCTGAATCTTCAATCAGAGGAGATCAAATAACACCTATGTTATTGGAATTTAGCGGTCGTGAATAACCACCAAAATTATTGAATCCAAAATTGTTGTGGAATTTTTACAATCACCATTACTGATCTCAGAAATTCAATTTTTAACTCTTCAATGAGATTTTGGAGTCTGATGACTCTGCTGGAGGTCTGAAGCTTCCACAACGAAATTGAAGTATGGAAGTTATGTTTTGGAATAACTCCCCGTAAACATTTTTGTTTTATTATTAACCATTGTGATTCCTACTGTCACCCATTTTACAGGTCCACCTCTTAAGAGCCTGGCATGACGTTTTGGGATGGGATCCGGAGTCATTTCTCACAGTAAGCATTCCGGAAAAGAGGCGTTATCTTTCGTAGTGCCGATTACATCCTTTATGAAGCCTGACTATAAATGACCTCTTGTATGGTTTTGGGACACTTTGACAATAAGATGAGAATACTAAATGACGTTTATGATGGGATTTTCGGGTTTTCTGATTCAGTGCGGTGATACATACGGTGTGGTGTATTGCGAAACAATTTTGCCCCAGTACCCATCACAGAAGAGTGATATTTGCGAAGATCATCCTTGTAAGGATTCGAAATGGCAGTTTTCTTTGAGTCACGGAAAAGCTTTATTTTAGTAAAACGCGAAAGGCTAGAATATGGAGATAGGATTTTCTTTCTTGGCCTACGTCTAACCTTACTGTCAGTATAAATGTTTGTAGCGAGGGTAAGAATACACAGTCTAATATTTTTTTTAGTTTGTGATTTAAATTCCAAGGGTGAGAAGACGTCATGATCTGCATGATCAAAGCATTACTTATCATGCAATGAAAACAATTTATACGATTATAGAATGCAAATATGTTTTGCGTTAAGGCATCCCACTCTGAATCCTCCTCAAAGTACATCTAAAGGCTCAACTAACGCAATAAAATTGTTATGCGAATATTCACATATGTTATCGACCATGTACATAGAGTACATTGGGAGTGCCGATGGCCGAGCGGTCTAAGTCGTTGGACTTTGGGTCTGAGTTAGAGATAGCGCAGGTTCAAACCCTGTCTGTGACCGTTGCACTTTTTATCAGTACAATCAACCTCGTACTGTATCGACTCTCCCCTTTTATTCGGTTTGATAAGATCCTCCCACAGGCCAGTGGCCCATGAGGACGGACAGAATAAGGCTTAAAAGGGGCCTCTCCTCTAAAAAAAATCGCTGTGTGTTGGTATTTAAAGATTCAGGTCTATATTTTATTCCATTTTTGAGATGTCCTACGGGCAAAGAGACAGCCAGTCATAAATAAGAAACTACTTTTACATCCCCAGGCAAGCAAAAATGAAATTGTGTCAGTTTATTGAACTATATACTTCAAATACGCTTAGCTAATTCCATAATTGGACATGCACCACTATAGAACTTATTCTTGTCTATCTAGAAATGAAGTCTATGTATGATCTGTCTTAAATTATACTTCCAAATAATGCATTCACATTTTTTTTTTCATTGAGTTTTTTTCATATTGGTGATTAAAATAATAAAAGGTCCAATCAGCTAAGGAGAGTGTGTTGAAATCAAACCTTTTCACCAATTTAACATTAACTTTCCACTCTGTAATTTATTTATTTTAGTTTCTCTATGAATACGTTAAATAAACACACGTTAAAATCACATATAATTCTACTTAGTTTGTTTGTACATTTATTTATTCTGCTAATTTTTCGTTTCCATCATAGTTACCAATAAGATAACAATAGAAATGAAGCCTCGTGGAAGATTTTAAGTTTATAGATTAGTTAGGTTTCGAGATATCGTGAAGACATACATAGAGAAATCAATTTTCCAGCCCTGCGAGTGATAGGCTTCGCTAACACTCAGCCAATAAGTTTTTTTACATAATTAAATGTTGAATTAAACAGGTTACTGTGTTTCTCAAAGGTGTTTAAAAAAAATAAATACCAATATATTCAAAGAGTATTATGTACGACATTAGGATCAAGAATTATGAGATAAATCTATAGATAAATATAATAAAACCTTATCGCGTTTGACGTCCGTAAATAAATGATTGCGCAGTGCCACAGTTCCAGTAACAAAGCGACTCCGCTGTAGGAAATGTTCCAATATGACACTGAAGCCAGAGTAATGCGGTCATTCGCAGGCCGATCACATCGCGGAAACCAGCCGTAAAAAGTCAAATAACCCGGAAAGCCTTTAGTGGAAAAGCTGGCTTTCACACTAATGAAATGTTTGATACCAAAGGTAAGCTCTCTTCTCATATTTTTAGTTCAACACACGTCATCGATGTGCTAATACTTTTAAGTGCTCAGTATATTATCTATTAATTTGTTTCTAAAAGGAAAAGATTAAATACTTTATCCGTGACTATTCATCCATAATTTTAATAAGAGACAATTATCTCTTTATGGCATTAATTCTTAGATACCCTACATCGAAAGTAGAGCCATTAATCAATTATAATAAAATTTCATAACTAAATAATAAGGAACCGATACAAATGAGCATCCGACAGAATACAAAGAGAGAGTAACAAATGGAAGTTAAGATAAATCTGTATGTAAGGTTTTATGACTTTAGGACGTTTTTATTAAGATATATAGCACAGACGAGCATACAGACATACGTAAAAACAAATTGACTCCTCTTCTCTGACCTTTTGACCCAAAATTCACAGCGTTCTGCTTTGGACCAATAGGTAACCATGTACGAAATTGCATGTCTCTCTGACCTCAGACAGACGGACTACACTTTGACCTTTTTACCCATATATATATATATATGTGTGTGTGTGTGTGTGTGTGTGTGTGTGTGTGTGTGTGTGTGTGTGTGGTGTGTGTGTGTGTGTGTGTGTGTGTGTGTGTGTGTGTGTGTGTGTGTGTGTGTGTGTGTGTGTGTGTGTGTGTGTGTGTGTGTGTGTGTCAAACTTAACTGGGTGCAAGGGCATGATACATAGGCTTGACTTGCACATACCTTGAATCATTCATCAGTATTAACCAATGAAAAGTTTCAGGGTGACGGCCATTCAAATTCAAGAAAAAATTTTAACAGGATTAATCTTCCAACATAGACTCAAAACACATTTTTTATATTTAGTTTATTTTTTATGTATGTATCATAAAAAATTATCATATTTCAACTTGTAATAGTAGAACTGCACTCACACAAGCTCAAGATAGAACTACACAGACAACACACTTTTCCTGGTTACTACAGCAGTGTTGGTGAGATACTTAGAGATAATCGTGGTGTGTACAAGACCTAGCACTCTGGGCGCGGGCAGATAAGTTTTAGGCTAGAATTGTTTCTACGTCATCGCTGACTCAACAACACTTGAATTTTTTGAAACTGCAGTTTGACGTAATGCAATGTAAGAACTATTAATTATTGCAAATCTAACTTGTTGAATTTGTCTCCATTCCACTTAATAACATATCGTATCTACGGATTATAAAATATTATTTATTTATAATAAATAAACTATTCGACTGTATGTAGATTGGCAGTACTTTTTACCACATTAAAATAATAAACAATGAAACATTTTGAATATCCTGATTACCTTGTACGTAGTACTCCCTCTGTGCTGAAGGTTTGTTAAATATATTTTTGCAAGTGCTGTTGACATTTGAGTTCAGGAAGACAACATCTTGGTGAAGCTACTTAATGTTGTATAAAACATTATGTGGAATGAAGTACTCTACACATTTTGAAGAATTTATTGCTGATAAAATTAGAAACATGTTGTAACAATACACCGAAGGTTCAGCTTTGATGTGCGCTTCGCAAGTCAATGTAATAATCCGTGTGTATTTTCCGCATGAGCTCCAAGGAGAGTCGGCTAGTTGAACTTTCCTATTTACCTTTGTTCGATCCCCTGAAGGTTAAAGCCAGAGTGGCTGAACCAAAGGGCAGTGTGTGTTCTCTTCAGTTTGACTGATCACTGAAGTGGTTCAATAACAAACTAAAATCTGACTAATTGTACTTTTATGCTGTAATTGCGTTCAGCGTTCAAACTTACTGTTTAATGTTTTAAGGTAGTTTATTATGTTAATGATTGTTATATAACTACAGTTTAATGTTGACCAGAGTTTAAATGTCCTTTAAAATTTACTCTACTTTTAAAAAGATAGTCTGTTTTAACTTTTTAGACTAATTTTAATAAATAAATAGTGATGTTTATTTAAGAATATCACTCGTACCTGTTACTTTTAAATTATAGGCTGTTGAAATGTTGTACATCTATACCATAAATATACACTAATCCCTAATTTACTTGACATTGATTCTACCGTTTGTTCAATGTATGATTACTGTTCGTCTACAGTTATCTTGAGAATAAACTGCATTGTAGACTGTAAACTTTGTATTAACCTTGAGTGGAGCTCATTACGTGACAATTGGTTAAGCGTACTGCTGGCTATTAATATTTTTTTTAATGAGCCCTAAGTAATTTTTGTCTGCTAACTTTAGTCCTTCATCATGACCCACTTTGTAACACTTTTTAAATTATTTTACTGCTGTGCTTCATCAATATTTATATATCTGAGTATCGCCACTTTTTATATTAGAATTTAATCCAGTATATTACAAATAAAACTGGACCTAATTGTGACCCCAGAGTAACTCCATATTTAACAGATTTTTCAGCCACTATTAGTTCTAAGTGATTAAAACTTAAAGTTTTAATGATCACATTCTAAATATTTAATTATTAATAAAATATTAGTATTTACAACGTTATATTTTTAATTTCTACTTTTTCGTTATAATAGAAAAGGTAAATTTTCACATTAAATGTTGATGTACGACCCTATAATAATAGGAAGAGTATTTCACTGGGGTGTGGAACCGTAGCCTGTGTAAATCATGGACTCTAATTGCAACCACTTTACAAACTGCAGTTCAGGGGTGTGAGGTTAACTGTGAGTGGTAAAGTGCAAAGTTTCCTAAGGCAGTCGTTACCGACTTCGTAATTGTAACGTATGGCTCTTTGTGCGACATTAAATTACACTTCCTTAAGAGTTGAAATAACCAAGGATGGGTGAAGAGAACTTTGTTTCCTTGACGACTAAGAGCACATTAAGAGTAATTTATTTGCTTAAGACAAGACTCATAACCTAGAAAGTCATAACGGTTTTGACAAAGAAGGGTATTAATAGATGTAAAGTTTGTTTTGGACATTTGCCATCGATACGTGTCCAATATAAGTAAAGATCTTTCATTTATTCATGACTTAAATAAATTATATTTTATAATTTAATTTTAAAAAAAAGTATATTTTTAATATATTTTTACGAATTTATATATTTTTATCAATAAAAAGTACTCTACTTGAATCTTTGGCTCATATACTTAAACATTTTACTTTCTGATCTTCAGACATGTTTAGTTGGATCTGATTACAAAATGTCTTAAATTTTCAACTTTAAATGCATGTAATTTGTTTTGAAGTGATAAAAAATTAATATTTTTTTATTTAAAAGAGTTATCTTAATGGGCTTTGAGTTCAACATGAAAAATATTTTCCTAACCCAAAATCAATTTCACTACCTTAAAGAGAAAGCGTTTAAGCTTTTAATATCACATTGAGTTATAAAAAAATCCGTCTAGCCTTTGTATTCAGGGAATTTGTCTCAAAGGGCTATAAAGTTATTTCAAAAATATTTTCCAAGCCCAAAATCGATTTCACCACCTTAATTTCCTGTTACACTGCATAAGCAAAATATCACTTTTTAAACAATAAATGATTCTGGTACGTGCGTGTTTTACAAAACTCAACTGAGAGTCCACTTACTTTTTGGTTATTTACTCCACTGTTTTAAACCACTCAAGTGAATGCATTAATTGATTGGATCAAATGTAATTATATAGGGGGAGAATTGCATTTAACAGCTAATTTAACTAAAGAGTAGCCGAGGGGAGCTAAAATCAGATTAAGTGATTATGAGAGTTAGTGTTCGCATCATAACACATACAATGTCCTGAGTGTAGTCGAGAGTACCAGGCTAGGTGGTCTGGCAGTGAATGATGTAAGAGTAGGTTCAGGTCGTCGAATTTGGAGAGCAACGAAACAATACTTTTACACAGATTAAGTTTTTGTAGTTCGATATTATACTATGTCAAATAATACCGTTAGGCACACAAATAGTAATCGTATCATCGTCAGACAACTAAATAAAAAGAATGAAAGTTGCCAATTAAATTATATGTTAGCTGACTTTCATTTAACATTTGTCGCCTGTATGATGGGAGAAATTTTTCAAGCTAGAAAAATTTTAATTTTAGAATAAAACTTTTAATTTGTATCCTGAACCTTTTTGATACCCTTCCATTTCGACCTAATCAAGCGCAGCTGACAAATTATATGTTTACTAGCAGTTGCCCGCGGCTTCACTCGCAATTTCCTGTTGAAAACCAGTACACTATATTCACGTAATCTTTTTCTATTCACATTCTAAACATTGCTGAGATAATTAATAGTCGTTCCTTAGCGAGCCTTCTTGGGTACATTATGAAGGTAGGTACCATATTTCCTGCCTCTATATTTCGTGGTTTTACTAGGTTTTGATCAGTTATTCAGTAAAATTAATTTATATGGATGAATTTCGATAAACTAATTAGGTTATATAGAATCAAATTCGGTCTGTTAAAATTAATTTCTGTCTAAGATATTTCCAGTATTATTGTGGTGTTTGCCTTGTGCTCTGATCAAGAAAATGTATCAACGAAAACCAATTTCGATCGGACCAAATCATGAATCTGAACCATTCTCGAATCCCCTTCAACACACACACAAAATTTCATCAAAATCGGTCCAGTCGTTTAGTAGGAGTTCAGTCATATACACACGAACACAAGAAATATATATATATATATATATATATATATATATATAAACATTTCATTATGTATTTTTCATAAATATGACAATCCTTTGAAATAAGACAAAAAACTAGTGTAGTTTTTCCGTTTACTACTCCGTTATTTATGTTTTATTGAGGCGAATCGAACTTTGTACTAAAACGACCGTACAAAAAAGTCTTAATTAGACTTAAAGGTTTTTAAAATTTATAATTTTATAACATTAATAAATTCATATTTTATTTCCTCAAATTCATCAAATAATCAAAGCTTGTCTTTGTCGAAAACATTATTAACAAAATGGCATTTGTTCGAGAAAATATGTATGTTTAACTTCGTTTAAAGGTTAGTTTTGAATTTGTATCCTTAATTTCAATGGACAGGAATTATAAGGTTTCACGCAGAGATGATAAGGTAACGTAACGTATCCTGTGGTGGAGTGCCTTTGAGCTATCAGCATAACACTGCCTCTCATATTGTACGCGGGGATTGTCTGACATAAATGCAGCAATCATAACTCACCTATCCCGCAAAGGTCAAAATATTAAGTGATTTAAAATTGAATCTGCATGACTCTCAGCTTTTAAGCTTTTGAACTGCTCTAATGTATAATTTCTGTTTTCTACAAATTCTAATAACATTTTTGCCGTTTAAGATCCCCAAAATATTACCCCAAACAGTAGGATTGTACGTTGGAGTGTACGGTGAGGAGCACCCAACGACTGCAGACCCGGAGGAACTTAGACGCCGACAAACGTGTTCCTACAGGTATATACTCAATTTTGCAGGTTGGATAACTGAAGAGTGTGGCAACTGAGATACTTGAAGCGTGCAATGATCAGCCTACATAACCATTTCGCGCTGTTTAATATTTATAAGAAGACCATTTTTCATATAGCTAAAAAAAGTATTGGATCAAAAATGGAACCCTGAGGGACTCCATACTGAGAGCTCTAGCGATGTATGGTAAACTTTCAAAAACCTACACCATAACTGTAAGGTTATAGACAATAGTGAGTGACATTGCCACGTTACAGTAGCTATTAGGCACGATGTTGATGTAGGTTTACGTCAAGTGTAAACATCAACGAGGTGAGTTATGGTGTATAAAGTGATATTAGTGTACATTGCATTATCTATAAATCTACTAAACAAAGCATTACAAATAATATCTACACAAATGTATTTGAAAAACAGTGCAACTTTAACACTGTATGCGAATAAGAGTTGAAGGCGATTATGTAGTTTCCGTTAAGAGGAAACATGTCATGAACAGACCTTTACACAAGAAGAGTTATGTGTTATGAATGCAGAACTTGATAGAGTACTACAAGACAGTAATAAAGTAATGACATTGAAGTACAACAATAATGAAAGATAAAATGAGAGAGAATGTATGATTAGATAGTATAGTAATCGATTTTTTTAGTTGTTTTTATTTTTTTTTTTTAGTTTCAGCTACTCTAAACCACGTGTCGCATAACAGGCTTCGATGTGATTGCATGCAATATTTCAAATTCATAGCTGATTTCAATTAGGCTATATGCGTTACTATATCACGTGTCAAACTTCATATGATTGCCATCATTAAAAAATTTGTACAACCTTTATTGGCATTGTGCTTACCCATAAGACCGATGTAAAAATTTCTCTAACTACCGTTAAATCTCATTGAATGACATTCGCATTATTCAAAGTCATGTTGTCTATATAAACTTGAAGCTTCATGCCAAATTTCAAGTCTATAAGTTAGTTCCTTTTCAAGATATCGTGCGGACGGACAGACAGGCTGAAATTAAGTATTGCTAGCCCCTCCAGAAAAAATAACTTACGCTCAGCCAAAAAAACTAAAATAATCAAAGATAAAACGAAAAAGAGGAAGATAGTGCAATTAATATTTTATTGCCTTTTTGTTTTTTTTTATTATTGCAGTTACTTCTCTATAACATTAAACAAAAGAATTTTTAACAACTTTTTCTATAAATACATGAAAAATATGTCGTTTTATATCACTTTACAAGACATAAGAGTAAATTGAAGCAGAAACTTCAGGCAGTTTTGTATCAAATCTCCAGAAAAAAGTTAAACATAAAAATTTAATATAAACATTTTCTTTTCTACGAAAATAAATTTACATATTTCATTAAAAAAAAGTCATTCCTCATATGTTCATATTCGTGAACCATCATTTAGATAAGAAAAATATATTTAATATCCTATATTTAGCCGATTTTCAATAGGACTAACTACAAGATGGACATTTTTTAATTCCATTTTTGCCCTCAGGATGGTGTCTGGGCCGTTTGTAAAATACTTTTCAATTCAAAAAAATTGACCTAAACACGATTGCGCGTCCTTAAAAATACAGGATGAAAGTCTTTTAAAAGAGAAGAAAGTCAGAACATACTTCACTGGTTGGACGTAAAACATAATGGTGTCTTGTACTTGGATATAAGTGAGTATAAAACTGTGGAAGCTTTCAGTGGAGTAGTTATGCATTTAAAATGTGGTTGAAGCAGTGGCAGGAGGTGCAGGGTGGCATGAGAGATACTTGGGCTACAAAAGGCGCAATGAATTCCCAAGAGATCCGCTTTATGTCAGGAAATGCAGTGACAAAGACGTCACACGGCGTCTAGGGTGAATAATTTAATTTAAAACTCACAAAGGTAAGGCTCATTATATTCAATAGATGCACTTTCATTAAGTTCAAAATTAATTCAGCGATGAATGCATTCACTTTGTGATCTGCATTCAGCTAAAACGTTCTTTGTGATCGTTATTTTGAGAATTTCTGTTAGTTATTCCTTTCTTTGAATATTCTTCTGCATGAAATTATTCTGTTTGTGAATAGTTATGTTTTTTTTTAGTTTTACTTTCATTCAACCATTTGAAGACCTATATAAAAACTGTAACGACTAGTGCTGTTAATACTAATTCAATAATTAACAAGATAGGGTCACACCACGCCACGTGTTGCGTAATAGGCTGCGATTAGTTTGTATGCTAAATTACACGTCTATAACTCATTTCATTACACGTCTTACTACGTCACATTTTAAAATATGGCATGCTTGTGCTCAGGTTGTTTACAAATTTATTTACGTGTGACCATCTCGGTGCTGTAATAATTACCCCTAATACCAAATTAAAAATATTTACTAATGCTCAGCCAAATCCCATGGAGCGACATCCATCATCGTTGAACTCGATTTTTCCTGTATAAGAATTATGCTCAATCCAGAGTTTTAGGTCTGTAAGTCAGTTAGTTCTCAGAATATTCTGCGGGCATAGAGATAGAACTATAGTAAAAAGATTTTGCCACGTAAAAGAATTGGTAACATAAAGGTAAATAATTTATATTCTTTGTCACTGAACTTTAAGCTCTGTGATGAAATCAAACTTAAGATATATATGCAAAATTGTTGTATCATGAAATTCCAATTTTTAACCACGAGCACATTGATCAAGCCGCTTGGTGGACCTTCCTGCTGATGTCTGCCTGGTCCCTGCCTATTATTGGAGCTTGTTCACCCCCCCCCCCCCCAAAACATTTTGCCCGTTACAAGCTCCTAACCGGAAATCATTCATGCGTCAATACTCTGACTCAGGATTTTTGTATTATTGTTTGAATTGTGTATACTTCTAATGATATTTGGAGGGGAAATTATGTAATTGTATTATGAAATAGATAATATGGGTAATGGCCTTAATCTTTTATTATTACTTTGTTCCGTGAACATTCTAAAAGGTGTAGCTAAAATATGTGTTCTGCTATTGCAACATTATACTGTCTATGTTTTAAGCAAGAAGCATCCACCGCGCACATTATGTAAAATTCGATCAAACTAATTATCTACAGGTATGTACTCGTATATTTCCCACCAAGCAGTTTCCAAGGTCAAGTTATGTTCAGTTATGGAAGGCTCACTGAATTGCAAGCAGTGTCGGTCTCAGGAGTTAAATTTTACTTTATCGTTCTGTTTCGAACCACCTGGGGAAGTATTATAGTGTGTATAGAGAGTTACTTGGTGTTTTAATCAGATAAAATTGCATCTGATTGAAGCGGAAACTCTTTACATACATTTATCAATATTGTTTCCTTCAATTCTTGGCGGCGTAGACCGCTCGGCGGTCCCGGTGACTCACGAAGCGGACGATTATTGCCCGAGGCCTGGTTCTGCCGTCAGCCGGTGGAGGTTGAGGTCTTCCAACCCTGTGGGAGCGGCTGATTGCCGCCTCCGTCAGCTCCAGCCCCAGCTTCTCCTGGCAGAGCTTCACGACCAGGGCGTCGGTGTTCTCCCCCTGGTCCTCGCGTACACCGCAGACACGGACGTTGCTCCGCCGGGTGTACTGCTCCAAGTCATACACCCGTTCCGCGTGCGCCACCTCCATCTTCCCCATGTCCGTTCTCAGTTTTGTCAGCTCCTCGCTGAGTCGGCTGATTTCTTGATTGGCTTTCAAGAACCACACCACTTTCAAAATGGAAGTGGGAGGGGTTTCTGTTTCGAACCACCTGGGTAAGTATTATAGTGTATATAGAGAATTACTTGGTGTTTTAATCAGATACAATTGCATCTTTTTAAAGCGGAAACTTTTTACATACTTTTATAAATTATAAATTATTTCCTTCAATCAAAGCAATGGCCGAAAATAGTATCAACCTAGTATGGTAATCAGGAAATATCATTACCCTACACATTGCTGGCCATATAAAAATGTCGTTTTATATCCTAGTCACAAAGAAATATTACATTCTTTATACTATAATTATCTTTATAATATAATTGTATTGTTAAATCCCTGCATATACTTCGTTGAAAAGGTTTTAGATTCCCGAGTTTGGAGTTTAATCACAAACTAAACAGTAGGTCTACAATAACGGGAATTAGATTAAAATTTAGCTAATTTATTTTTGCGTTCATACATATGAACCCAATTATTTGTGAACCGTAACTATTAGTTTTTATGACGATAACAAATAAAGGACCTACAAGTTGTTAGGTCCTTTTCAACCAAACTGCATCTTTCAGTTATGAATTTTCAAATTCACAACTCGGAAACTTTTGATTCGATTAAAACAAAATTTTTAAATAAGCAAGCTTAAGGTGCAGTTTTTATAATGGAAATTAGTGCAATAGTAATCGTAGTTAGTAGTGGATTTATAGTTATAATTATTTAAAATTGCACTTTCCCTAATCGCAGGCAACTGACTGATACCACTGATTGAATGCTAAGAGCTTAATCATTAATTTCCACAAATCAGAGATTCTCTATCGAAACTGTTGGGTACACATGTTACCATGGAAAATGACAAGCATAACCGTTACGTTTAATGTTTATAGCACTGAATGAGGGCTTATGAAATGCGTTAAACCAATCGAGTGAACAAGATAAAAGTAAAAAGATATTTGATTTAGACTCAACTCGTTTCTCGGCTGATTTCCCGCGGGGCTCCCTGTGTTGACGGATTGCTTGTCGGTAAGTGGCGTTTCTTCAGGGTCTGGTGACAACCCGAAACGGGAAAAAAACATAAGAACTGCTTTATTTATTATTTACGTTACACATGTTAGAATACATGACCATTCAGACTAAGATGGGAGTAGTTTCATTAACAAAAAACCATAAAATCAAACATACATAATCAAGGAAATATTCAAAATACGATGTTCTTCCCGAAGGTTTCTCCCTAAAATTTATTTGGGAACAAGAAAAAAGTAAACTAGCTTGATCTTCCGTTTACTACTCCATTACTATTTTTCATAGCAAAATCAACATCGTTTTAAAATGTTCGTCCAAAACAGATCTTAATTGAACTAAACGTTTTAAATGTTACACCATTATTAAATACCTGAAAGATATTATATTTTTCTAAAATTAAAGAGACAGGCAGAAGGTAAATTAAACAAGGACAATGTAAGACGTTTTTTAACTTACTTTGACCTATCAAATAAGACGATGAAGTTTGATATGGTAATTTTTGGGCACCCTGTATAATATGAATAACTGCCATAATCATACACTGTTACTTTACTTTACACAGTAAGTTTTCGTTACTGTACAGTATATTCATATATTTTCGATATTCTCTGTTCATAGATTCCCAAAATATTTTTTGGATGAATTGCCGTTGAAGAATGATGCAAGAAACATCCAGATTTGTTTGTGTATGCTGCAATTTCTCAATAATAGAACAAATCTGCAACCAATAAATTAAATGTCGTAACTTTACGTGGAATTCTGCTCCAGCTTCAATAAAATAATGAAAGCAGGGATTTGGTTTGCATCAATTGTTGGTTATGGCAGACGATTGCCGTGATTATGGGACTCGAGCGTGACTAGACTTTGATAGTGACATGAAGAATAATGTTTGAGCGAATGATTATGGTTACATCTGGCAGACGATGGCCGTGATCATGGGACTCGAGCGTGACTAGACTTTGTTAGTGACATGAAGAATAATGTTTGAGCGAATGATTACGGGATTACGCTTAAATCTGGCAGACGATGGCCGTGATCATGGAACTCGAGCGTGACTAGACTTTGATAGTTACATGAAGAATAATGTTTGAGCGAATGATTACGGGATTACGCTTAAATCTGGCAGACGATGGCCGTGATCATGGGACTCGAGCGTGACTAGACTTTGTTAGTGGCATGAAGAACAATGTGTGACCGAATTGTTATGGTTAAATCTGGCAGGAGCGTCACTAGACTGATAGAGACATAAAGAATAATGTTTGAGGGAATGATTCAGAAATAAATAAGATATTTCCGAATATTTCCCATCGATCAGTGATACAAAAAAGTATCAATACGTTTCGAGATACTAACGTAACACATATTAATAGCGGTTAGTTACCTGAGGAAGATATCAGATTGCAGATCTCGAAACGTAGTGATCTTATATCATTGAAGATTACAAATGTCCTGAAATATCGTATTATTACAAATTTAAAGATTATAACCAGCAATGGAAATCTCGCTTTCTCCAAGTATCTCAAAAGAGATATTTTCAACTTTTTCATGTTTCCTAATTTGAGTTTAACAGTGTTTTCAAAAACATACTTGCAAACACAGAATAATGTATTTAAGTCTAACAATAATTTAAAGAAAAAATACAATGTTTATTAGCAAACATTACTGGATGTTTTAATAGTTCATTAAAGATTCAAGACTGTGGCAGTAAAATGCCTCGGTTAACTGTGACGTAGTCTATGTGAATGGCTAACCTCACTTCTGAGCACCAGCGTCAATCATTCAAGAGATCTTGGCAGCAGCAAGTGGAAGTCATCCCAGACCTTTAAATTTTCTATTACATCCGCTGAAAACGACTTCCAGCATATAATCTTAATTTTAAACTGCTTTTTCTTCACTTAACATGGCTTCCGAATTGTTGATGAGAGTTTATTTCAGTCATCGAATTGTTGTGTGCACATTAATTTATTATTTCGACCCCCAATAACAACCTGTTTCAATACAACACCTTAAGGTATTCATTTATAGAATTGTGAAGTTAACCTGTTGTTTATAATCCTGTGTAGGGAAGATTTACCAAATAAATCTCAACATTGAAAAAAATAGACGCGATATCTGATGTCAGGATAATATATTCATAATACTGACAAGGCATATGATTAATTCCATTTAGAATATTGATGACATCGAGTCGTTAAATACACTAATGTCTTAAAATCCATGAATTCTAATCCATTTGTCTAGAATGTAGTATTTCGAGAAGCTCCGTATACGTCAGATTCTTATCACAAAGCATAAGGTTTAAGAAATAAATATCTTTTATTTATATTTATAGTGCGGCAAGGTATACATTTTCACAATTATGGCCAATACTTTATGCATGCCTTTATTCTCCAAAAGTTTGTATTAAAAATTTATACTAATTGTAAAAGAAGTGTCATGCCACATTCTTTAAATACGTTTCCCTTATGGTCCAGCAAGATAAAGGCCATACAATAAGAGCAACGCTAGTGCATTGATCGATTCGTAGAAATGATTATATATAAAACTAGTATGTACAATTGTATTAAGAATAATACATAACATTTTTACACGTTAAATTAATTAGAACCACTCTTTTTTATACACGTCCACATTAAATATTTCATTCTTTCTGACATCAGAGTTCACGAAAAACATTATCGCTCCCAGTGAGTTTCATGAACTCATCAACGGAATAAAACGTAGTCGACACTGAAAGATCTTTTAATCGAGCTTTGAAACATTTCAAAACACAGCTGTAGAATAATTTTTTATGAAAGAAAGAATGAAATGACTGCAACAGAAGCATATAACGTAATCCAAAACTCAAGTCGCCGAGCCATTCACGTCAGTTGACCTGAACACTCCAGGAGAGCGTATCACGCCACCTACTTCCTCCTCTTTTACACAAGTTGAGGCATCAACATAAAATGACTGAGTGTTTGGTCAGTATTTAGTCAGTTAAGTCGCTTGTGGTTGTAAAAGTTAGAAAAAAATACATTGAAAATACTGAACTCCCAAGTCCAATTTCAATGTGTGTTTAACCTCATACATTTTCTGTTTACCTAATATACCTCAAGCGATCGTTTACATTTTTATTTAATGATTTCAATACACTTATGTGCATACATTTCCCGATTTCAAATGTTTTACAAAACTATTCAATATATTTAACACTTTAGTCTAACGATATCACTGTCATCAGTATATTACCTTCTGGCAGCCTAGGAACAGATATTCCATGAGTAAACAAAATAGCTCGTATTTAAATTTCGATGGCATTTTTACAGGGAGGGTAAAAAATAATTAAATTTGATAATTAGATTAACAATTTATTTTTTTGTTTCGTGTTTCTGAGTTCCCAACTAGTTCGATAACTATCTACATGTCAAATAAATGTTAGATGATGACTCCCGTTAAAGTGATACATCATGGGTCACGTGACAAGCATCGCTGCAGCTGCGTGCAAAATCTTAAGTATACATACGTTACTCGTATTACAGGTTAATATTTCAAATGATTGTTCCCAGCTTGTTTACACATTTATTTATTCTGTGATTTTCTAGTTGCCATCATGATTACTCATCAAACAAATACGCTCTAATGCTCAACCAAATCCCATGGAGTGATTTTCAGCATCATCGATGTTCCTCATATATAAATGAAGCTTCATGCGAAATATCATGCGATATCATTGCGGACAGGTAGACAGAGACAGAAATACAGTTTTTCCTTGAATCATTGACTTCGCTAATGTTCAACCAAAATGGCCATTAAAGTTTCCAGCTATGTCGTCACTTAAAATTATGATACTGAATTTACTAAACAATATTTGGTTCAAACCATTAGATTCCCTACTCCAGATATTTGTACTCGTAGTAGTTGATAGCTTGACACCTGTCACTTAAATATGTTCTCATATTATGTTTTTTCTAGCCCTATCGGTGATCTTCAAATTCTATTTTCATATATCACAGTACAGGTAATGCAGAGTGCCTGAAGTTTTTACGAAAGATGTATGTTTATTAAATCTTCAAATTGATAAATTTTCATTTTAAAAAAAACTGATACGTTAGTATAAGCTAGGATTGCAAAAATTCAGATTTTACCTCTTATCGATTTGTTGAGATTTATATTTTGTGAATACTTGGTTGAAGGTTTTAACGGATCAACACAATAACCTACGTTAAATAATGTTAGTGCCAATGTAACAATGTAGCATTAGCTAAGCTTATAAAACTTGTTAACTCGAAGAGATTAATTTAGAGGGATTAAACTCGATTAGATAGTTCTCAAAAACAAATACTCAAAAAGTTATTGGTATGAGATATAGAGAGAATATGATTCTTCGCACTAAACACAATACCAATTGGATCTTAGGGATGAAGAGTACAAACATATATCGATTTTGCCAAAGTTTTAGCTTAGAGATGATCTCTTGTTGATGACTTGCGAGCAGATTAACCAAACACAAGCGGGGATCGTGTCCAGATAAAGCCACTTTGTACTTGGTGAAGGGCTGAATATTGAAACAAAGCAGCGGCCAACATGACCCTGGCCATAAACCGAGAGCGAAATTGTTTTAACTGTTTTGTCCTTCCAACATGAGTTTGTGGTTTATGTTTTTCCTGCTTCATATAAGTTAGTAGCATTTTTAAACACGTATTTATGGTGCTATATTAATTGCCGTACGGTATTTATTATTCTTTGATATTCCTTAGTTTCAAGCATATTACAAATATTACATTTTAAATTATTACTACCCTAAAATTAATCAAGACCAGAAAACATTATTTAGCACAAAATTTATTGCTTTAAATAATATCTAAATATGCATGTAATTTTACATAAATAATATTTCATTAGCTATTGTCATCTCTCAAAGTCATAATCCATCATTAAATACAGATTTTTGAAGTTATATTATACAACATAGACTAATCACAACAATTTCAAATGTTATCTGTGTTTTATATGTGTTTTTATTTTGGGTATTATGATAAAACATCCCAAAATTTCTTTTTTAGGTTTAGCTTTCTGAATTTCCCCGTAATGTAACCAACAAAATATTTCCTTTTTTGAGGAATTTTTTATAAAAAGACCCTCTAAAAAATTAATTAATTTAAGTTCAAAAATTAACCTCTAGGATAGTTCCTAACGAGAAACCGATTTTACCATCTTAGGTTGGATTTTTTGCGCATCATCACATTGATAGGAATGACCAAAACCTTAGCCCTGATTTGTTTGCTTTTTCCAAATGAGTCACTCCTCCCCACACTACTCCACCTTCACCACGATTAATGGTTCTCAAGATAAGGTCGACTCGGACTTCTGCTAAAGCCCATGTATTAAACCCGCATCTCTTCAACCACGAAACTAAGACAAAATTTATTCCGCTCTCAAATTCAAGGTACACCTAACATTGAGAGTGCAACAGTGGAGATTTATATGTTAATTAGTTATTTGTAATATTAACGACTTCTTAGTTCCATGTATATACTTGCCTCATTATGCCGTGCGAGCTGTTTAAAGAAACATTATTATGGTGTTTATTCCCTTCAAATACCTTTCTGGAGTTTTCACAAAACTATTTTTATTTAGGAAATGATTTTTACATTGGGCAAGAGTTTTCATGTTCCACCATGGACGATAGCCGCTGGAATATGCCGTTTTTTTATAATTTAAATAAACAGGATTTTAGAGGTGGCCTTCCAGAAAATTACATTCTTCACGCTGGTAGTCACTTCTCCGTATTCATCCTTACCTAATTCAAGTAGTACTCATACTTCCTGAGACATACCTTCGTACACCCTGATTAGTTTGAGTAGTCGAACTTCTGAAGATCTAGAACTTATATATTCCAAGTGTTCGTCAGAAATTTATAGACGACTGAAACGAACAAAGAAATTCTCGTCCAAATAAGCGAGTTATGAGTAAAGTATTGTTTACGAATAAAGGAATAATTTATATTTAGGGATATGACAATATATTCTACACGGAATTATACTTAGATTTCTGTAAAGTAATATACGCTTTTTATACAAACACATCTTCTACATTATTCGTGTCAGACCATTATATTGAGTTTATTCTTTAGGTGGGTCCTTGGATTTCATTCCATTAATTCTTTTGAGTAAATTGGATACGATTTCCTGATTCATTCAAATTTATAAGTGGTTGCATTGTGTCTAGTTGGGTAAACGTTAGATATACGATTGTAACAGATTTGAGTTAATTTATTAGAGAAAATGTTCGATGGTGTGAAAATAGTTGAGAACATTTTTCTTTATGCTTCCTGCATTAGTAGAGCAATTACATTATAAACTGCTGTAGCTGAAATGAACAATATCTAAATGCATTTGAAAGAATATAAACAGTAAGTGGGTCATTTTGCATCAATAAAATTATTACAATAAAACAAATTTAAACGATTAAGAATATAAAAATAAATAAAGTACCCGAATAGATGTACTCATAACCTGTATTAATAACAAATATTCACTGACTAAACTTACACAATACTTGTGCGCCCACACACTGTTTATATATATATTGACATTGTGTAGAATGATGTGACCTACAAAAGGCTGATTTATTGCTGGCTTTAGACCAATACATCACATCCTTTGAGAAACTTTCTCTGTATAACACATCGTTTATCTGTGTCCAGCATTTTACTGGTGACTTTATCGACAGTTTTTCCCTCCGAATGCGGTGTGGTACAGTGTTATATAGGTATATCATACTAAATTGTTCATTGCTGTTACAATAAAATTTTTCTTTTTGCCAGAATTTAAAGGTTTTAAAGATCATAAGATTACATAGAAAATAGTCAAAAGGCACAACTTAACAATAATAACAGGAACAGATTATTAAACAATTTAATATTATTTCAAATTCGGTTTTTCGACGACTATTTTAAACCGTTTGTGATGGAACAAAAGCTTAAAATCAAAACTTGTTTTTCAATATCTTTCTTACAGTGTATAAAATGACCTGACGTAATTTAAGAGTTTTATATTTTGGGAGATTTATTTTGTCAGAAAATATATTTTTTGGGAGTGATTAAGATATATCATTATATATTTGTTTATGGTATTGTTTAAAAGCATTTTTATGACTAACAATCTTTTTATTTTATGTTTTTATACAACAGTTAATATGTTCGTTACTGAATAACATAAAAGTACAAATTTCTACACGTTTGTATCCACAATTCTATAATAAAGGGAGGTTATAAAATTTTTATCTTTTGTACAACAAAACTTTACAATTATGCACAACGTCATCAATTTTTAAACTTAAAATTACCTATCATCTTCTAAAAGGGTTTATAGAGCATATTTTACTTAAAAAATGATAAAATTATTTTTAAAAAAATAATCTTTATTGTTAATTTAGTGGGGTATATATATTTTAAAACAAAGATTTAGCTATAACCGTTCACCTGCTAAAACATATACCTGATTATACCGTGTGTAAAGCTCCATGTATATAAATAATGGTGTATGTTAGGATTAGTCTGTTCGTTACTAAAAAACATAAAAAATAAATCTGTACAGATTTTTACTAATCATCATGAAATGAAGAGGGATAGTTTTAAAACGTCTTTTCAATATAATATACAGAAAGGATCTTTTAAATTTATATAAAACTTGACCCATTTTCATATTGCTTGAGAAATGGATCGTTTATCCTGGGTTTTTGGAACAATCTGTACCTACCTAAAAATGGATGAAAACATAAAAAATTCATCTTTATAGTTATTTTACTTGGAAAAATATTTTAAAACTAAGACTTAGGTGTAACTTTTTGCCTGCAAAATACATATTGGTATAACGCACGGGTGGTATGATACACCATGTGGACGAGTACATACAAACTAACTAAATGATTTCTGCCCGAAAACAATACCCAACTTCCTCCCCATGTATTTGTATAAAGCAAAATGTAAAATGAGAGAGGGCAAATGAGCTTTAGAATTCACTGAGATAAAGTGTTGTGCATACACAAATAAACTGTCGGCTACTACGTTTACTAATGAACCGCCGAGAGTTCTTTGAGTAGTGGAATCGTCTTTTTATTGCCTCCGTCACTTGGATTTTAGGGGTTCGTATTTACAGTTGAAGTACCACAAGTCCATAAACCTGTCAATAGAAGTGTCTCCTGTATTAATATCAGTTTCGAGAGGGATCTCCTCTGTTTTAGAAATTCTCAACAAGGCATAATGTAATTTTAAAAATTTAAACGTCTTTTAAAGTCACATTCAAAATGGTCAAAATTTTCCAATGATAAACATTTGATATTTAACCTTATAAGCTACACAGTTATAGTTAACAGAAATCGATTTAGAAGACAATACATAATATACCATACAATACAGTAAAATACATAACTACCATTATGTAGATTTCAGTTATGTATTCCACTGTGTATTCCTTTCCCACCTTTAACCTCGGCTTTCATTCTAACGTGTATTGTGCCTGACTGTCGTATTTCTTATAAGCCTGCCTCCGAGAGGGAGTCTGTAAGACTCTTCTGCCTATTGCTGGGAGCTGACTGTTTTGCTCTGTCGTAACGCATCCTCAGATAAGTTTACCATTAGTTTTGTTGCAATTCATGTCTTTAATCTATATATGGTAACGTCTCAACAAAATTCAAAATCAGTGCTATTTTTCTAATTCTCCCTAGAAATATGCTGATTATGCACAACCTGTTCTTTCTTTATGCAAGTGGTTACACACGCGTTTATGAAGATAACAACTTAGGAGTACGCCACACTACGTGTCGCGTAACAGGCTTCGTTGAAGTTATATCAAATATTTTAAATCTTTAGCTCATTTAATTAAGCTACTATGTCACATTTTAAAATTTCATATGATTTTACTCAATGTGTTCGACAATTTATTCATTATGCGATTTTCTTTTTGCCACCATGATTACTCATCATACAAATACAAAATTTTCACCAACGCTCAGCCAAATCTCATGAAGTGACTTGCACCATTATCAAACTCGATTTTGATTACATACAACTTAAACTTCGTGCAAAATTTCAAGTCTGTAGGTAAGTGCATTCTCGAAATACCGTTTGAACAGAGAGAAACACATTATTCCAGTCCCTAAAATGAAAGGCTTCGCTAGTGCTCAGCTAATAAAAACAGCATACATTTATTTATAACATAATATATTTTTTATCGTATTAAAATTATTTTTAAACATTTACGTTTCAGCAAACAAGGATTCATAACAAAACAATTCAACGTGTAATAACGGTTTTTACTCTATTTGTTGAGTTTACAAGCACAGAATAGACAATGAATATTCACCACAATTACAACAGATTATGTGGGATCATTGAACAGAACAGAATACTGAGTAATTAACATTGTGTTCAGCTTAATATATGTGATACTTACTTTGTGTTTGCGTTTGCATTGTTATTTACATGCCTATTACCTATTACCTTTCACTGGTGTAAATAATTTGTCATTGCTGATGTAACCTAGTTTAAATGAATTGGATATTCATAAAGTCAAATTATTCACTGTAATATTGTTTTTAACGTATGCCATTTATTTTACCTATTATTGATGCTATATAATTACACTAAGTGACTTTATATATAAATCTCAAACACTGAAATCATCTATGAGATTTCGCCCGTTCTTTTTATGGTTTCAAAATAAATATTCAAAAAGATACCTTTGCATAAAATACAGAGAAAAATTATGTAAAAAATTTGACCTACATAGTCGATCGTATTACCGATTAAATATAATTTTTATTTTTTATAACCAATTTTAAATTTTGAAAAATGAAATCTAGTTTAATATATACGAAATTATTTAGATAATAGTGATGCATAATTACTCAAATGCAATAACCTTTATGTACTTGATAGTTTGGTATACCCGTACGTAGCACATTTTAACATATTACCGGACTCTTTTATTCATAATGAATACGTAATCCATTAGTATATATGAGGTAGCCAATGATATAATAGTCTAGACATATGATTCTATAGTGTCTGATTCAGTCAGAGCCACTCACAGCTATACAAAGTCAAATATGAACTGCAAGAGTCAAAGTAACAATAGGTTCCGTTTTCAAACAATCCTTTCTAAATGATTGGTAAGTATTAAAGTATTTAAAGGCAATAAATCTTTTATCCGTTTTCTATAGCTTATTTGATTACTTAATAATTATTTGTAAGATATTATTACAAAGGTGCTAAACGGTATGTGTTGTAGTTCAAGTTGCTCTCTTTGGTATACAGTGTGTTTCTGACCACCGGGACCCATCTCAAATTCCTAATGGTTAAACAGCTACGAGCAGACCCAAATCGACCCAAAGGAAATTGTTTTAATCGTTTTAACCCTCTAAAAATACTGAGTTTCGCAACAACCAAGGGTACCATGCCGGAATCTAACAATTTTTAAATATAAACACACGCCATAATGTGCATCATTTTAAAGTTATTTGCATCATAATTATAACCCTTTTTATAATTTGAATTCATTTCAAAATAGTGGTCTAAAGTGTGTTGAAAATAGTTTTTTTTTATGTTATTGCCACTCTTGTGATGCGAACCCACACAAGAAAATAATTGTCAATAATTTATTACGTAAGTTTTCAAATGATACCATGAATAACCGTATTTTTGCAAAAATATTCCAGCATTGTAAAATTACTTTTGTTAATATCAAATGCCCCTAACCATAAAATTTTAGATAGGAAGTGGGGCGTAAGCCAAATAAAATTAAAGGAAAATTTACATTTACATTTCTTTTTATCTCTCACTATTGTAAAACTGAGGCTGATGTAAAACTCTATTTATGGTTAACTTGCGACAGTTTACATTGTACTCCTATATAGGAAATTAAGACGCCAAATTATTATTACAAATTACAAACGGTTCCCAGGTTAGTTCAGAATCTCAATGGAATACTCGGCTTTTGTGTATCCTTCTGTCTCAAATGTTTGTCTTCATACATCACAGAATCTTACTAAGATATTTGTTTTAAATCATATAATCATATTGTTTTAGAAAAAGGCACAATGGTCCATTTAAATATTTCACACTCAATAATCGTTGCTATAAAGTTTGTATGACAACTTAATAAAACACGTTATTATGTAGCCGATTTATGAAGCTCAATTTGTATGTGTTTTGTGTATCTGATGATTGTTTTTGACAGCTAATCATAACCTTTCAGTGTGAAGTAAGTCCCATCAAATGAGGGATTTTCAATTATGAAGAACTATATATTTTTCTTTAGTATGAGAAATAAATACGTGGTGATGTTTTTAAACCCATTGAAAATTAAAACATTTATATAATTCATTGATATAATTTAATTTTATTAAATTAAATATATAAAAAGCTTTATTCTGTATATAATTAAATATAATTTCTTCTTACTTATAAAATTGAAATTATTTTAAACAAATAGATTTGGTGTTGATTTACTAAGAAAGTCTGTTTAACTAAACCTCTGAAGTTAGCCATTTCAGTCAGGTTGTCTGAAACACACTGTATAACTTAAAACTTTACAATTCTTCATGTTGTATCAATTAAAACAATACAGTCTTATCTAGTTGATTCCTTTATTCAATTACAAATGGCTGTCAGCCACTGTCAATTAATTATAAATGTATCACATAACGTACCATCACGTAATTTTAGAACTAAATTACACAACAAAATATTTATATCAAATCATTTCAAAGTTCTAAATAATATTTTTCGTGTAAAACACAACACAAAATACGTTCGGTCGACAGGTATCGTGTGGGGTGTGGATTGAGGTGGAAAACAATGAAGAGGTGACTGTGGAAATAAAAGCCCAGCTCTGGTTTACCCGGAACATTCTCAGCGGTCCATTAGAGAATGGAGTTGCCCAGACTTTCTCTCCTCGTGTCCGTGAACCTTACCGCTATGACGTCATGGCTCATGTGTTCTATCCTGCTCTAACTATTTATCGAAGTTAACCACGATCTTTCAACAGCATGTAGAAAGAGTGTAAGAAGATACAACTATATACATACGTTAAAATGTAAGTGATTCTTCCTTTAGAATATATTATTATAACTTCAATTGACAGCTCAAGTATTTAAAATAAAACAAGGCAGGAGTATGTCACACCACGTGTCGTGTAACAGGTATTACTGAGGTTGTATACAAATTTTCAAATATATAGTCACATTTGTCACTATTTCATGTGGTTATATTTTTTTAAAATTTCTTAATTCAATGATTTTCATGTTTCCATCATGGTTACCCATAAGACCAATGTAAACGTTTTCGTCTACGCTCAGCCCAATTCCATGGAGAGACATGCACCATCATCGAAATTGATATCGTCTGTATAGAAATAAAGCTTCATGCAAACTGTCAATTTTATAGGGAAGTTCGTTCTTGAGATATCGTGCGGACATACATACAGAGAGTTATGAAATATTTTTGCGAGAAAATTACTCAAATATGAAAAAAATTGCTTCATAGTATACCGATATCGGCAATAAGTATTAATGAACCGATGTCGGGGTCTTTTCTTATGAGCAATACCTCTTCACAGAAAGGTCCTAAAAAATTGAAAGTTGTTACAAAGATCACTTTTCGTCCAGGAGAGGACTACACTCGTGGTAGGGTCAAGAGGCTATCTCGAGGCAAAGTTTTCACTAAAACGGCCAACAAAAACATTGTGTTTGAAATTTTATCATAAGTTTGACGTAACGTGTAAAGAAGTTATTTTGTTGGTGTATTGTTTCAAGAATAAGATAGATCATTATAACATAACTTGTATGACTTCTCCAAAGACTTAAACGGCAAAAGATGTTCCGTCGACCTCTTTAGTACTATGTTGCATTTGTTAATTACTCATTAAAAAAACTAGATCTGCCTTAAACACAATTTTTTGGAGTGCCACTACTCTAAATTATTTACAAAATACAAACATATTTACTGTACATTTAAATTTACATAAGAAATTACAACAACAATGAAAGGAATTGTTCAGATCACTTCATAGATCAATTGACTGTGTGCAGAGATGGGTCTTATACAAAATATATGTATTGACCATTGCTTAAGTTACTGAAATTAGTTTTGTTTGTTTATAGTTAAAAGTAACAACCATAGATTATAGTAATATTAAATATAAATCAATTATAATTATATTTTTAATTAAAAAAAAAATAAAAATACAGAAGCAAATTAAAGTTAACTGTTATGTAAAAACTTTATTTAAAATCTTTAAAATATAGATAATAAACGTTAGTTAATTAATATCAATGGAGAAATTACTGCAAATCTTGAAATTTATAATTATGAACTAAAATATGGAAAATCTACATTTAAGGGAGAAATTATTAATTGAAAAAGAATTACAGGTGATGATTGTACGGAGATTGTATCAGCATCTCTGCAGTAGCAGCACCGATACGGAACAGCCACTTACGGACCTTCCGCCTGTACACAGCGACGCTTCAATTATTGCTACAGCCAATCTGCGGTACACCTGATGCACAATGTAATATGAACTTAAGCTTCCTAAATTGCAGCTAGGCCAGTTAAGTGAACATTTATTCTGTAATAAGACATATAAAAAGATATTTCTTGACTGTTGAAACGAATAAAAATTAAGTGAGCTTGAATGTACTACTGGCGAATATTTATGACTGGAAATTCTTAAAAGAGTGCATTAGTGGACTATTAATTCTCCTTTACTAATATGGGTTTAATTATGCTTCTTTGCGGAACACATAGCAGCTCTAGTACAAACACGTAGAGCCCCTGTCCCAGGCAAGGATCCTATACTGCAGCAGAGGCTGTACGTAGGCGAAGTACTCCTTCAACGAATTACAGACAGCTCCCGATTGAGCTGCAAAATTGTATGCTTAGATACGTTTTCATAAGTGGTTTTTAATGTAAAGAACATGTGGTAACAAAGTAAATTTGCCGCCCATAACGACGCCTACCTACTTATTCACGTTGCTTTGTTACGTCAGATATTCATCAATCACCTCCAATGATGTGTAGCTCGTCATGTTTCTTTGGTTCTGATCCTGCTTACCCTTCTTCACTGGCATCCTGGATGAGAGATCTCTCGTCTATCCAATAGATCAGAGGTCTGTTGACGTCCTACATGTTTTTCCCGCATATCAGTGTGCCACTTGAACATACATTTAAAAGGTCAGGATTTAATCTCAAAAACTTCAAGGTAGATAGATATATGCTTGATTGAGACGTAGTATAACACTACTTGGTAGAATATGTGTGTATCGGTTCTTTATTACTTGGCATGTTGATGATCTGAAATGAATGGCTAATCCTAAATCCGAAAGGTGAATATTTTTAATATTTATTTTTTTAACATATTTAGGTAAATAAACAAGTGTTAAAAAATAACAGTATTTAGAAACTGTCCACCATTATATGTTAATTAAATAAAACACTGCGTTTTGAGGAAAAAAATCTTCTCTCTTCCTCAGGTGTAAAAACCTTATGATATGCACTCAAAAATTTAAAACCAAAAAATGTGGCAATGAACTGGCCACATAGCGATGGAAAATGTCACAATCCTATTATCCTTTTAAATAAATCATCCTCAATAACAAATCTTAAAAAAACCAAATATTTTAAAGTTCAGTTTTATAAGAATTATAAAAAATATTAAGTAATTGTGTTAAACAGTTCAACCCGTTTCATACCATATATAAAACTATTAAGCTATACTCATTTAATCTACCCATAATAAGATACCTTTTCAAAGAAAAACATAACATATTGTACTGGAACTAAGTCTAACACAGACTCCATAAGGATAATCTATCAAGACTAACAAGTTCCCATTGTACTGCGACTCTGGCACCGCCTGCAAGTTACAAACTGCAATTTACTAACAAACTTCTTGATCGCACTGTGATCAATTGTGTTAGCATTACATGAGACAACGGTGCATTGTGAGCTGCTCTAATTTGATGCTCAGTTTCAATTGCCAGTCATCATACGAGCTTGCGTTCTGGTGCTCATGCTTGTAAATCATATTGTGTGGTTTAGATTTGTAACAAGACAATCATGTCCAAACATGTCTAACCAGCTGTTTTACATCGATACATTTCTACTCATAAAGTCCTGCTTCCGATATGTCTTGTGAACCCAAGGTTCCAGAGCAGATGTCCAGTTGTAAAGTATGTACTTTAAACCGCATTCTTGTGTTAGTGCATTGCAAATAAGCAGAGTTGGTATCCCGTGTGTTTCTGTTAAAAATAATTATTAAAGGAACAATTCTGAAATTCTGAATGCCAATTTTACATAAAATCCTAACCTTTATAAAAAACCAATGTTTTATATATCAAAATTTCTAACTGTCGTGTACTTTATTTAGTGAGCGTTTTCTTCTGACATTATCCTGTCACGTTCTAAACCTGAGTCAAAATAAAAGAAATGTTTATCCTCCAAAGCTAAACCTAATCTAAATCCACACCTAAAATGAAATTCTGAATTTTCTAGCTAACAATAAAATTAGGATTACTAATCATGTGTATTCTAATTTGATATTGTAAACGAAATCTAACGATTAATGCAGTAATCACGCAATACTAGTTTAAAATCTTATCATTTCAAGAGAAGTCTTCATTAGGTAAAATACTAAGTACAAAGTTACAACTCAACTTTCCGAGGAGAAGTCAGGGAACATCTTAGTTCATGAAGTTAACTAGACTTTAAAAGCAATCCAAAGCTCGAGACGTGTCAAAGTTTGTTTAACTTTAATACTGTTTCTGTTTATCAGCTGTTAGCTTATCGTTTGTCTGATCTCAATCACTTTCCTGGCGGAAGCAAATAATAATTGTATCTGTGACTGTTTTGTTCCGGACTTGTACCAGGCTTTCCAACTGCCGTTGAGTTGTGTTTAACATAATGGGTGTTAAGGTGTATATCATACCACACGAGTTAATCGTGTAGATCTGTGTCATTGAAAATAACTGTATAATAATTTAATGTATATTCCTTTATAAAACTAATTTTGTTTTTAATTAGGCTTATTTTAATACTCGACTTGTCAGTGAGGAACTTTCTCTTTCTATGAGAGCATTAGCCAAATCATTTTTAACTAAATTATTTCAACAGATTTATGGTAACATTTTAAAAAACAGTTTTGTAAAGTAAGCCAACATTATAAATTATGCCGTGTAAATTTCAAGATCCCCTAAAGATACTTTAATCCTGGTTAACACGGGTCTATAATTAGACAGGTAATGAACTCAAAATTGGACCGGGCAGAAGCACACTTTCAATAACAAGAATAACAAGCAAAAGAACTGGAGTAATTAATATGCTATAATGTTCTTTCTCATTATAGGATCAGTGTTAGAATTTAATATTGCTGAAAGCATCTGTAACAACCACAAAACTCTTTTAGTATTTTTACATAACATTTTATATACATGTGCTCACTGCACCAACAAAATTTATATTGCACAGATCAAAAGGATAAGTTCCTAAATTCCCATTAAATATAATTTTTACAATATTTCTTTTCCCAAAATTATTCAAAATAATTAAGAATGAATATTGACTGGACTCCAGTTAAAAAGTTCACTTACCCGCAGGTTCGATGACGATTAGCAAGAATAACTCTAAGCACTTTCAAAGACTTGACTCGTTACTGCTTCTACAGATCAACTGAGACGGGAGGTACGGCACGTCTACCTCACCCCACCTCTCAATTTCGTTATCAAACACTCCCATCTGCGATGCGCGCCTCGCTGATAGAAGTCTCCTTTGTACTGTCCAGTCCTTATCATTCTTCTGGGCCTACTCCTTCCACCGGTAATCCAATTACCCCAGAATTACAATCGGTACAACGTTAAGACCGTGTTGTACAAATCCGTATAGTAGTGTTGTGATTTATTTTTGTTTCGTTGAACGCGCACAATTTAAAACGACATTGTATTAAATTAAACTGGCCTCTACTGCTAATGTAATAATGATTATAGAAGTGGTAGAACATGTTTAAGAATTTATTCTGTAATGTGTGTTGTTTCCATACAATTTAAGTTAGTATACCAATTAGTAAACTTTGTTTGTTTACTAAATTGTATATTCTGTTTCCTCGTTGTCGACATCATTACCTAAATACCATTGTAACTGGAGTCACTTTTTGGCGTACAAAAGTCGATACTCGCGGAGTGCCTATGTTTACCAATTTCAATACCGATGTAGAGGTTGTAGAGAAGGAAGTTTCACACCAAATTCCAACCCTCTAATTTAACTGGTTCGACACTAATCTTGCGTACAGACGGACAAAAATAGTTTTTCCCCGTTAATAACTGGCGGGAGAGGCTTCTCTAAACGTTCAGACAATAAAGTACTCTGGCTCCCCCGAAATTCATATTGGTATTATTCATGAGTAAGTGTGAGGGAGATTAAATAAAACATACTTACTTTCTCAATACTGCAAGAATAATGATGAAATAACATTTTTCTGGACGTTCTAAAATCTTGAATTAAGTCTAAATAAAATCTGCATTGTTTATAAAACGTTTTCACAGAAACATTGAAGCGTGTTACAGCAAAGCGTTTACCATGTTTCTGTTTTATTTAAACAAAACTAAAACTATCCATTAAAAATGTGTACAATGTACGTAAAACGTATTTTGGAAAGAAGTGAAAGCTCATTAAGAAGGTTGATAGGTGAGAAATGTGTGTGAATGGTTGTAAAAACGAAAGCTGACAAGTATAGTGTTGAATTAGACCTGCTTTCAGTGTTATCTGTTGAGGAAGCTGAAACTAAAGGCCATAATTTCGCAGGTGAATGTTTCATAGCAACAGCATATCAGTAGAGTTAAATACTGGTGAGGTATATCGAGGTTTATTTCAAGGCAAAGTTAGAAATCAGGAAATGTTTTACCTGTGTGGACTTTAACGTCTGACAACCCTAATCAGTTGCATCCCTCTTAATAGATACATTTACAAATACGTACGTGTTCACTAAAATACCACCTACTTGAGAATGAATTAATTTATTCCATCATAATAGTACATTTTACAAGACATAAGACTCACTTGGAATTAACTGACTACTTCTACAGAATTCCACCAACAGAAAAGTTAATGGAACATAGTTATAGCACGATTCTACAGCAAGACCTAGAAGTATCATTTACTGGTTATAAATCATTGCTATCAGATTGTGTTTTATGCTCATGTTAGTAACCCCAGGAAGTTGACGTCTGGATCGACTTTGGTTTCACTTAAATTTTGAACAGATGAAGAATTTCTGATAAATAGCATCTTACTAAGGGCTAAAATATTTTAAAAAAATCGCCTGCTCTTCCCGTAATTCTGTTTGGAGGAAACTCAAAAAATTTTAATTGGATGATGCATTGAATAATACCTCAAATTAGAAGTAGAAAAACCATCGACACAAAAACAACTTTTTTTGAACACTTCAAATTTAAATACTATACCTTCAGTTCAATGCTACGTTAGATTCCACTTAGAAACAAAAACAATTATACCACTCTCCTTATGTTATTAAGAGCTTTAAAATGTAGAGTCAATCTTGCGTACTTTTTAAACTTTTATTTCTAACCCATCTTAATTACTCATTAAAGATAAAGAGTGGTAAAAACTGAAACGTTAAAAACTAATGGGAGGATGTGCCTTTCTGTACGTTCCAAAAATAAAATATCACTATTTCTGTAGCTCGTGTCTTACTGCATTATAAATACAAATTTTTTTTATTTGGTCACTACTTAATATTATGTTGTTTCTAATAATATGTTTTCAAAACCCACCAATATTTAGAGATTCATATAGACGGCTGAATGTTACATTTTGAAAATAAAATAATAGTGACTATACAAGGCTCATTGTTACTCTCTACATGGACACCATTTACATTGTGTACTCTGTGTAAGGAATTAATGTTACTAGTCATTATTTGGCTAGAGCATGCTACATTTCTAGGGCCAGTGCAGTAACGTTGGCATTAATGACTCTCTTGACTCTGATGGCAGTCGTTGGTACAGTCGCTGGATCTCACTAATCTCTCACACGCTACAACATCACGTGGATGCGCACCAAGTATTGATGCTGTCATGTTGTGACTGTACTCATTCCTGTAATACAACTATCGTAAATTTTAAAACTCGCCGAAATATTGCCATTAGGCCAATTTATGCAAATAACCGATCGAACGAAACCTGGAGTCACATGAATGCATAATTTATCACTTTGGCTACCAAATTTAGTCATTATGCATAATAGTCATACATACTATATATATATATCATAATATATTATATATACAATTACACGAGTCAAAAAAAATACAATATCATGAAGGATGGTTTTTATTTTCGCCGATTGCTCCACCAAAGCTCGCACTTCTGGCCTGGGGTATTTCCAATCAGTACTTTCCCCATGCTCAGATCATGTTAGAAGATTTGAAACGGAAAATTCCAAACATAAATGCCACGGAAACAAACCCCAACCTTCATTTCTCGGCGTGAAGAAGAAAAAACATCCCGATATAGTTCCTTATCTCAAGCTCAGATCATGCCTTTAGCCACATGGCTTTAGTTACTATTTTTTAATAATTTATCACTTTGGCTATTCAATTTATCATTATGCATAATAGCCATACATACCATATATACTCATAACGACTGATTAATCACACTGTGACAAAGACACATTTTCAGTCTTGACATGTAAATTTTAGACACTGAAACAGAGACAAATTAAGTTGGCAGGTAAACATTGCCGGGGGGAAAACAAACCAAGACCCTTTTGTCTTGTGGGACCAAAGTGATTTGTGTGCGGTGATCAGAGTAGGGGGGAGAATGTGTAATGTGAGATTCTTGTGATTGTGTGGATAAAGGAGGGTTTTACTTTCACCCAATGTAATGTCAAAAACACGTATTTTAAATTTAATAATTACAGTGAATATATTTATTGCTGTGGTTAGCTGTCTTGCAACTTTTGTTACACATTGAATTATCTATTTATTAAATAAAAATTAAAATAAATCAATACAAATTTGATTTGGTAAAAAAATCAAGCTGACCATATATCTTGTACAAACTTACATTTATTTCTATTAATTTCTGGTTTTTTAATGTGTTAAATGAAAGTAAATACAAATTAGTTCACTTTTTTCGTGTTCGAATAAGAAACTCAAAAAACAACAGTGACACATTTATCAAATTCAAATTTTACCAGGGACTTCATACCGTGAAATTCAGTATAAAATACTGCGATAAAAAATTTGGCTGTGATAAACTGAACAAGTAAACTATGACTGTGTTAAATTGAACTGTAAATCTATGGCTGTGGTAAACTCAACGGTAAACTGTAACTGTGGTAAACTGATTGTTAAATCTTGGCTGTGATAAACTGAACGGTAAACTATGACTGTGGTAAACTGAACGGTAAACTGTAACTGTGGTAAACTGATTGTTAAATCTTGGCTGTGATAAACTGAACGGTAAACTATGACTGTGGTAAACTGAACGGTAAACTGTAACTGTGGTAAACTGATTGTTAAATCTTGCCTGTGATAAACCGAACGGTAAACTATGACTGTGGTAAACTGAACGGTAAACTATGACTCTGGTAAACTTTTTGCTACAAGTGAAGACAACGTACGTCGTAGTAGACAAAAAGAGCTTTTCAGTTTTTCATAATGAGAAAATTTCAAGAAGTTAAGAATTATTAAACAGTAAATTACGTTCAATATATAAACTAAGTTCGAAAATTTGTGTTACCTGGGTAATTTAAGGGGTTACGAATATATCAAGTGGCTTCTGTTACCTCCCAGGCAACACCTTAACTGCACAGCCACATTATTTGAAACAATAAGATCGTTATTTATATTCTTACCTAACCCAGTGTATTAAATATTTCTATCCTATAAGGCACTTCATAAAGTTACGTCACTTCAGGTTCCATCAATGAAATGGACAAATAAATAATTTAGAAATGAAAAAGTATATATATATATATATATATATATACATATACTCTATACATATACAGAGTGAGTTTTATGTCCTGGCACACCTGGATATAATTGAAACGGCCCGAGATATCTATGTGAAACCTTGACCCCTATTATAACATATTTTTTTAATTTTCAAGTTGTTAAAAATTTTGCCCCCCTTTTCTAAAGGTGGGTAAATGGGGGCAACTAAACATTTTCAAATACAAACCCCTATCATGTGACCCCTCCTTTTAAAGGGAATAAAAAAAGAAATCCAATAATGCAAAGTAGAGGTCTCTACGTTTGTTTGAACAGATTTTATGACAAATTTACTGTCTTGTCCTGTTTATAGTAACATCAGAGTCAACACTAACGCAAATTCTAATTACCTGTTTTAATGTAGGAGGTGTTCAAACTGTTCACCTTCGGCTGTTTGACAGTGTGCTAGATGTGTGTAAAAACTTGAGACATTAATTAATATGCACGGAATGTTTTTGATATTTTAACATAACAGATGTTATTTGAAGCAATGATTGATGTACACCTGTTATGTAAAATGTTCATCCTGCTAATGTTTTGTAACATTTTAAACCACAAAAACTCTGTTATTGAATTGCAAATCGATGCATTTGATTATGTGGTTCAATACGAAATTCATAACAATATTTTGCATCATACAAAAATATAACAAAATTTTTTTGGAATCATACAAACTGTATTGAATTTCAAAATCCACGATTGACTAAGTTTAGAATTTTATTAGATACAATTTTTCACCAATAAAATAAATTTTAAGGGATTAAATGTAATAATAATTTTATAGTAAAAAATAATAACTTAAATTAATTTTAGAACGCATGACAATTGAACTCTTTTTTATATATCGTTTTCAATACAAAAGCGTAAAAACATATATTACTGTCTCCAATTTTACAAAAACAATAAACTATAAAGAGTAGCAATAACTAAAACGTACCTGAAGGACATTACGTGGTCGAGCTATAAGACTTTATAGCGGTAGTTAACTTCAGCTTCAGCCTCACAGTACAACTCTAGCGTCTTGATGATACTAATTTTACTCTACTTTTAAAATAAGACTCCACAGGGACGTTTAAGCTATTTCTCTTAAGTCATTTAATCAATTTATTAAACCACACAATAAGTATCAAACATGAAGATTTAATATAAACATTTCTTTTACCAGTAAAATATTCTTCGCAGTTTGTCGTCTGTTCTATTCCTGGTGGGGACAGGAAACTTGACGTGAGGCACGTAGTCAGGGCGCCCCGCATATTGAGACGCAGTCTGAGCAGCGCAGCGCAGCACAGGGCGGGGCAGTTTTTTTGTAAAGCACGTGTTCGCTAGAGAGCGCGCATATTGTGGCGCAGGGCAAGGCAGGGCAGTGTAGTCCCGCACGTCGACTGTCCGCACTTGTGGTCGAGACACAGAAAACTGCTTCACATTGTTGACCTGCGCCGTCTTACGCCACTGTTTTGCAATGGAATGTCAAGAGGAAAAGTTAATTGAAATGGTGCGTGTTTATCCAGTTTTGTATGATACCAGTGATATATGAAGACTAAATACAAGCAAGAAATCTGGGGGAAAATCGCAAAAAGAACTCAACATTGCAGATGGTAAAGGGGACTTGTTATTAGTTAACCCTAACAAAATCTATGTATCTTATTATTTTTCAGGTTATCTACACCGAATTTCTGTTTTATATATCACATAAATAACTTTTCTGTACTACAGTGATATTATTAATATTTTGGGATAGGGATAAATACATTTACATAAATATTATTTAGAAATAAATACACGATTCTTGTAAAATGTTGTAAAAATTAGTTATTTTGAGATATAAAATGTCAGGAACAGAAATTATTTTACTACACATTAAATTTTTTACCACAAAAATTTAGTTTTATTGTAAACATTTGTATGAAAGAATTATAATTCTGTGTACAAAAAAGGCTTTATATAAAATAAAAAACTAATACAATGGAGGATAGGCCTACTTTGTGTAGGATGTCAATTTTTTAAATGAGCCATATAACATGCCAATGACTTATAATTTCTAACAGTATGGACAATCAGAAGATACAACCTCCAGTGGGTTAACTCCAGTCGTAGACCAACTACAAACATGAATTTAATATTGTCCTTCAGAGACTCGTTCATCCTGCCACTCCACACTTCCTACTGAGTTAAAGTAATGCAGTGTACTTCTGTCTTACTGCAAAAGCTGCTTGTACACTTCTTGCTCGATTCCTTGATACTGGAACCAGTTGCTCTTTTGGTAATTGTCCAGTTGAAACATCTTCACTATCCACATTTACTGCAGCATTTCTGCGCAGATAATTATGTAGCAAACAAGCTGCTTTTTTACGACACTGACAACGCTAGAAACTTTAAATCTCGAATGGTTTTTTGGAATACGCGAATCGCGATGCTAGAATTCCAAAAGCACACTCAACACTTTGTCTGGCCCGTGAAAGCCTGTAGTTGAACACCTTATTTTCATGGTTGTCCGTAACTTGCTTCTTTGGGTAGGGTCTCATCAAGTTGCACATTAGCGGGAAGGCCTCATCCCCTACAAACACGTATGGCATTACTATGTTGAAAGGAGGGAAGTTCAGAAGGGAGGGCAGTTTAAGACTTCCTCTTACCATTTTTTTTCCAATTCGCAACTTGAAAAAATATTACCGTCACTGAATCTCCCCATGGATCCTACATCGATGAAAGTGAATTTTGATGTAGCGTCAACAGCTGCCATTAGGACGATGGAGAAAGTGTGTTTGTAATTGTAGTATGATGATCCAGATTTGTTTGGTTTCTTTATAACAATGTGCTTCCCATCAATCGCCCCCACACAGTGAGGAAAATTCCATCTTGAATTAAAATCAGACGCAATCGACAGCCACGTCTCTGATGTAGGTTGTGGCAAATAATCCGGCTGCATAGTTGTCCATATTGCGACGGAGACCTCATTCACAATGTTAGCTACTGTTTCTATCTCCCATCCGGTAACTGTAGCCGATGCTTTTGTAGCTGTCACCAGAAGCCAGATACCTACAACAACAAAATCTATATGCTACTTTCATGCAATAGATAACTTAATAGTTGCAGTAGATAGTTGTGGTTTAGCCTAGCGGAACAAACGTATGCAACAAAATTGTTTTTGGTAAATGGTCATTTTCCAGTGTGGAATCCCCTTACCTGTTTATCGTTATAAATAAAATAAGTATTAAGTTTTCTCTCTCTTTTTCAGTTGAAGAGGTAAAATCTATGTGGAAGAAATTAAGGAACAACCATAGAGATGCTCTACGCCGGCAAAAGCGTATGATGAAAAGTGGTGCAGCAGCAACAGATATTAAACCATGGAGGTTTCAAGCTCAAATGGAATTTTTGTTGCAATACATGGTTAATGAAAATCGAGAAACAAGTTTTACCAATGATGACCCCAACTCTGAACCACAACTACGAGGACAACCAGAAACACAGCAGGCAGAAGAGAACCAGGACGTCGAAAGTAACATTACCGGGATAGTTGATGAAGAGTCTCAGCCAGACACAGCCGACGTTGAAAGAGTTAACTCAGTTGATTTGTCTGTAAAGGAACCTACAGATAATCTATCGCCACCACCAACAAGACCACAAAAGAAATTTAAAAAACATGAAGTTGACACCGTAATAGTAAAAGCTATTGAACAGCGTGAGCAGAGGGCAACAGAGCGAGCTAAAAGAAAGAAAAAAACTGGATGAAAAAATAGCTCCTTCAGATGATTTAGTCTACATCTATTTTTCATGTCGATGTATGAGCTAACAAAAAAAATGCCTCCTTCATCCCAGCATATTGTGAGAAGGAATGTCTTTCTGTCAGTAACCGACAAGGAAGCACGTTTGGCTGAACATTCAACAACCTACCCATTCCCCAACAACAGCCCCGGTATCAAGTTCATCAGCCTATGTATGAGGATCGTCAGTTTAAACGTATGACAACTGGTAACGTTCTCCAAACGTCTTGTCTCCGGAAACTTCTACCTCTTCTTCAGCTCTAGGACATCGTTCAACGTCGACCTCGCCTTACGCCCCTGAAAACCCCAGTTTGCCAACGTCTTCACTGGTCTCTTTTATCAATACTTTAACACCTAATGTTTTTAGATTATTACAGTAAGGCAATATGATTTTTCCATTTTTTCATTGTACTTACACGATTTCATATTGGTGTTATACTTATAAATAAAAACTTACCTTAGAAATACTGCTAGTTTTTCTTCACTCCCAATTGGTTTTTGAGCATTACATCCCTCGGAAGAAATAAGAGGTTGGACCAGGCTGTGAACTTCTTGGAATTCCGCTTTGTTGAGACGAAAATAGTTCGTAAACCTTTCACTACACAACTCTTTTTGTCAGAACAAATTCACCATGAGAACTTCTTTTTTTCAGGTAGTCACTGTTTCTACGCTTGTTCTTTCTTGTTCTCTGATGAAGTAGTAATAATTAAATCTAGGTCGGCATCAGAATCTGAGTCAGAACTCAAATCCAAAATATTTTTGACAACATGCTCATCATACAAGGTTTTAAACAAGGTAATAAACTAGGTAAACAAGGTAACTGTTATTGTTATGTTAAACTATTATAATAAAACAAAACTATATCAACAAACACACAAGACACTGAACTGCTGTATGAATAACTGCTTCCCAATATGCGAGGTAAACTGTGCGACGCAGATTTTTTCGCCGCTGCTGCCCTGTGCTGTGCTGCGCTGCCCGGCCGTGCCACGTGTGGCAATATGCGCCCTGGCTCAGGGTGGGTACAGAGGCCGTCAACATAATGGTAGTAGCCACAACACGGCAGCTCGGGCAGTCTGCACTGAACAATTCATCAATAATTACTCATTAACTCATAAATGTAGAGTCTAAAGATATGAATAAGGTTGCCTGTAAAGAGCACTTGACTTACAGAGTACTTTTTGTCAAAGCATTGGAGAAACTCGAGGGACTGGAAAACCTCCATTTCTGTCTGCCTGTCTATCTTTGGTAGTCCAAAGACCAATTAAAATAGACATTTTAAATTTTGCATGAAGCTTCATTTCTATATAGGCAACATAAATTTCGATGGTGATACATGGGATTGGCAGAGCCTAAGGAGGGCATCTCAAAGACGAGCTGAACTATGGTCCAAACATTTTAGATTAAACTCCATTTCTACATAGACAAGGCGTAGGTCGGTCATATTGCATTTTTGACGACCAAAAGATGGTCCATTCATTACTAGTCCCACAGTGAAACTTTCGAGGCGAGCATTGAACGAGACAATTCATCACGATGGAAAAAGCAATCTTTTAAAAGATTATCAGACATTTCATAGTTTATCAAATATTCTTCCATAAGGAAACGTAACACTATTTTATAAGGCATTTTCGTGTTAAATTCCAGAAATTCCAGAGGGAAAAATCAGCTGACCTAGCTACAAGAGGAGCTATGACTTTCGCAGATCTCAGCTGTATTGGTTTTGGAAAGGATAAAATTACTGTACAGGGCGATGAAAATAAAATTGCTGATATTAATTGAGCTTTAGGTAACCATATAAAAATCTTTAAAGTGGCAACTTTAAGTCTCTTTGTATTATTACATAAAAGTGACATATTAATTGTGTGTTAAACAATCGGTGTAAAGTGTGTTAAGTTTGGAAAATTATGGAATGAGAAAAAATATCGTTTCGTAATTTTTACCTTTTCGATGCCGTCCCATTCCGACCTCCGCCAAAACTATCGCGACTCACAACCGATTTCTGACTTATAGGGCATCATTCTATCGATTTCACGAAACTCAGGCTCTTAGGGAAAGTCGCTCTCGGCTCCTGGACCATTTCCCACGTATATTAGAGATATTTAGGTATTTTGATTTAAACATAAACCAATCTTAATAATGTTTGCGCCATCCGGCCTTTGGTGAAGTTCGAAATTTACCTCTAAGTTGTTAGCCCTATCTTCTTAGTCCTAATTTCTCCTGGTGAATTTTTTTACATTTTTATTGTCATGAAGAGCTGTTTAAAGCAAGACTCCTGTTTAGTCAATGACTTGTGTTGTATTTGAAGGGAGAAATGTATCTACAGATAACATAAAAAGCCAGACAAATAACATAAAAAGCCAGATGGTGTGTTTATATACTGCGAAATTGCTCTCGGCTCCTATACTATAAAAGCCATCTGAGGATGTGTACATTCTATAGAGTATATTGACACCCTACACATATAAGTATGGCTCTATTTCTATATGATATGGAAAACACATGGTAGCAAAGTTCTGTTTTCATCACTACTACAAACGGTTCCCAAGACATTCAGGCAGACTGACACGATCATTCGATAATCCTTTGTTAGTGGTTTCACTAAAGATCATCTTGTTGGTGCAATAATGCAGACTTA
This sequence comes from Homalodisca vitripennis, assembly GCF_021130785.1. NCBI lineage: Eukaryota > Metazoa > Arthropoda > Insecta > Hemiptera > Cicadellidae > Homalodisca > Homalodisca vitripennis. The sequence continues at coordinate 113,623 of NW_025776784.1, read as the reverse complement.
AATATTGGTGATCAATAACTGTCATCAGTTATACAGTACAGATTCCAAATACAAATAAAAATTATTATAGTAGACAAATACAGAATATAAATATATTTTTAAACGTAACATTTTTATATAAAACTACTTACGGGCAATGTCCAAAAAACGCATACTGGACCAAAGTATATCTGGCAGTTGCAGAAATAAACAAACAACACTAAGAGTAGTTGAAGCCTTATAGCTTGCATAATAGTTGTGGTAAAACTGATCTCCTTACTCGTAATTTAAGGTAATAAATGTCATCCGCATTATTTCATCTGGTTTTTAAAACTGCGCGGTTCTGGTTTATGAACTGTTACAATAGGCTATAAATTTGTTATCTTTAAAAGTGAATATTATATGTGTTCTATTTATGGTTATTTGCACACATTGCAATTGACACGAGTATAGCACCTTCCTAGTTAATAATAAATACCACGTATATAAAAATATGTTATTCCCTATTTGATTCAGCATGCAACTGGAAATCTGGTAACAAGCAAGCAATAAATCATTCTTTAAATCCATTAAAAACCATTTAGGCAAAAATACAAAGTTCGGAGACGATTTCTGAAGAGATTTGAAAAAGTTGGGGCACATTTAAAATTGGCCCTAGGTATTACACCCAGGTATCGAAGTAGTAATTAAAAGTTAGAAAGCTTTCTGTGAAGCATATAGCAAACAAAGTTGCGCATGTTTTGGGCGAATATTATCAAGTTGACTTCCAAGACTATTAGTCAAGAAAAGTACATGTATGAATTAATTAAGAACTATATAGTATAATACTGTTTCGGACATTTGTCATAGTTATATGTTACAAAATGTATAACACGACGTTTCGAGGTCTAAAATTTAGCCTCTGAGTCAGGTGTGAAACAATTAATTCCCCTTAAGATACTATTTTTCGGATGTGTGCGTTGTATTCTATTTTTTTCAGGTAACGTGTTCTATTGTTTTTAATCTTTTACTTTACTATTCGATCATTATAATACATTTATTGCATATAATGTATATATTTTAAAAGGATCCACGCCATGCATGTAACTCATGTCAACGAGAGTGACAGATGATTGATTGACTGATTGCTTATATTAAAATGTAATCGGCGTCGTCTGCTATATTGGAAAGGGGTTGCTCATTTATTTTAGCGAAACTGTTCAAAGTCATACAGGTAGTTATCGTAAGAGGTTGTCTGGAATTTCTCACCTTGCCGTGTATGTAAAATGTCTTCTCTCCCTGAACCGTGACAAATGGTTGCAGACATTGTGTTAGCTCGCAGAACTTGATTTGGCACAGTCCTTTATCTTCATATCTAAAGCAAAAAGCAATTATATACAGGTACACATAAGTCTGTTCTGAGTTTGTAAATGTTTTGTTCTGAATTCATGATTATTGTTTTTGATGTAAAATATAATGACAAATCAATATTAAAGAATTAAAAGGATAAGAATTTTTTACACATCAGTCTGTTCTAAGTTTGCAAATGTTTTGTTCTGAATTCATGATTATTGTATTGATGTAAAATATAATGACAAATCAATATTAAAGAATTAAAAGGATAAGAATTTTTTACACATCAGTCTGTTCTAAGTTTGCAAATGTTTTTTTTCTGAATTCTTGATTATTGTATTGATGTGAAATATAATGACATATCAATATTAAATAATTAAAAGGATAAGAATTTTTTACACATCAGTCTGTTCTATGTTTGAAAATGTTTTGTTCTGAATTCATGATTATTGTATTAATGTAAAATATAATGACAAATCAATATTAAAGAATTAAAAGGATAAGAATTTTTTACACATCAGTCTGTTCTAAGTTTGCAAATGTTTTGTTCTGAATTCATGATTATTGTATTGATGTAAAATATAATGACAAATCAATATTAAAGAATTAAAAGGATAAGAATTTTTTACACATCAGTCCTGTTCTAAGTTTGCAAATGTTTTGTTCTGAATTCATGATTATTGTATTAATGTAAAATATAATGACAAATCAATATTAAAGAATTAAAAGGATAAGAATTTTTTACACATCAGTCTGTTCTAAGTTTGCAAATGTTTTGTTCTGAATTCATGATTATTGTATTGATGTAAAATATAATGACAAATCAATATTAAAGAATTAAAAGGATAAGAATTTTTTTACACATCAGTCTGTTCTAAGTTTGCAAATGTTTTGTTCTGAATTCATGATTATTGTATTGATGTAAAATATAATGACAAATCAATATTAAAGAATTAAAAGGATAAGAATTTTTTACACATCAGTCTGTTCTAAGTTTGCTAATGTTTTGTTCTGAATTCATGATTATTGTATTGATGTAAAATATAATGACAAATCAATATTAAAGAATTAAAAGGATAAGAATTTTTTACACATCAGTCTGTTCTATGTTTGAAAATGTTTGGCTCTGAATTCATGATTATTGTATTGATGTAAAATATAATGACAAATCAATATTAAAGAATTAAAAAGGATAAGAATTTTTTACACATCAGTCTGTTCTAAGTTTGAAAATGTTTGGTTCTGAATTCATGATTATTGTATTGATGTAAAATATAATGACAAATCAATATTAAATAATTAAAAGGATAAGAATTTTTTACACTTCAGTCTGTTCTAAGTTTGCTAATGTTTTGTTCTGAATTCATGATTATTGTATTGATGTAAAATATAATGACAAATCAATATTAAAGAATTAAAAGGATAAGAATTTTTTACACTTCAGTCTGTTCTAAGTTTGCAAATGTTTTGTTCCGAATTCATGATTATTGTATTGATGTAAAATATAATGACAAAACAATATTAAATAATTAAAAGGATAAGAATTTTTTACACATCAGTCTGTTCTAAGTTTGCAAATGTTTGGTTCTGAATTCATGATTATTATATTGATGTAAAATATAATGACAAAACAATATTAAATCATTAAAAGGATAAGAATTTTTTACACATCAGTCTGTTCTAAGTTTGCAAATGTTTTGTTCTGAATTCATGATTATTGTATTGATGTAAAATATAATGACAAATCAATATTAAAGAATTAAAAGGATAAGAATTTTTTACACATCAGTCTGTTCTAAGTTTGAAAATGTTTTGTTCTGAATTCATGATTATTGTATTGATGTAAAATATAATGACAAATCAATATTAAAGAATTAAAAGATAAGAATTTTATACACATCAGTCTGTTCTAAGTTTGCAAATGTTTTGTTCTGAATTCATGATTATTGTATTGATGTAAAATATAATGACAAATCAATATTAAAGAGTTAAAAGGATAAGAATTTTTTTACACTTCAGTCTGTTCTATGTTTGAAAATGTTTGGTTCTGAATTCATGATTATTGTATTGATGTAAAAATATAATGACAAATCAATATTAAATAATTAAAAGGATAAGAATTTTTTACACATCAGTCTGTTCTAAGTTTGCAAATGTTTTGTTCTGAATTCATGATTATTGTATTGATGTAAAATATAATGACAAATCAATATTAAAGAGTTAAAAGGATAAGAATTTTTTACACTTCAGTCTGTTCTATGTTTGAAAATGTTTGGTTCTGAATTCATGATTATTGTATTGATGTAAAATATAATGACAAATCAATATTAAAGAATTAAAAGGATAAGAATTTTTTACACATCAGTCTGTTCTAAGTTTGCAAATGTTTTGTTCTGAATTCATGATTATTGTATTGATGTAAAATATAATGACAAATCAATATTAAATAATTAAAAGGATAAGAATTTTTTACACATCAGTCTGTTCTATGTTTGAAAATGTTTGGTTCTGAATTCATGATTATTGTATTGATGTAAAATATAATGACAAATCAATATTAAATAATTAAAAGGATAAGAATTTTTTACACATCAGTCTGTTCTAAGTTTGCAAATGTTTTGTTCTGAATTCATGATTATTGTATTGATGTAAAATATAATGACAAATCAATATTAAAGAATTAAAAGGATAAGAATTTTTTTACACATCAGTCTGTTCTATGTTTGAAAATGTTTTGTTCTGAATTCATGATTATTGTATTGATGTAAAATATAATGACAAATCAATATTAAAGAATTAAAAGGATAAGAATTTTTTACACATCAGTCTGTTCTAAGTTTGCAAATGTTTTGTTCTGAATTCATGATTATTGTATTGATGTAAAATATAATGACAAATCAATATTAAAGAATTAAAAGGATAAGAATTTTTTACACATCAGTCTGTTCTAAGTTTGAAAATGTTTTGTTCTGAATTCATGATTATTGTATTGATGTAAAATATAATGACAAATCAATATTAAATAATTAAAAGGATAAGAATTTTTTACACATCAGTCTGTTCTAAGTTTGCAAATGTTTTGTTCTGAATTCATGATTATTGTATTGATGTAAAATATAATGACAAATCAATATTAAATAATTAAAAGGATAAGAATTTTTTACACATCAGTCTGTTCTATGTTTGAAAATGTTTGGTTCTGAATTCATGATTATTGTATTGATGTAAAATATAATGACAAATCAATATTAAATAATTAAAAGGATAAGAATTTTTTACACATCAGTCTGTTCTAAGTTTGCAAATGTTTTGTTCTGAATTCATGATTATTGTATTTGATGTAAAATATAATGACAAATCAATATTAAAGAATTAAAAGGATAAGAATTTTTTACACATCAGTCTGTTCTAAGTTTGCAAATGTTTTGTTCTGAATTCATGATTATTGTATTGATGTAAAATATAATGACAAAACAATATTAAATAATTAAAAGGATAAGAATTTTTTACACATCAGTCTGTTCTAAGTTTGCAAATGTTTTGTTCTGAATTCATGATTATTGTATTGATGTAAAAATATAATGACAAATCAATATTAAATAATTAAAAGGATAAGAATTTTTTACACATCAGTCTGTTCTAAGTTTGCAAATGTTTTGTTCTGAATTCATGATTATTGTATTGATGTAAAATATAATGACAAAACAATATTAAAGAATTAAAAGGATAAGAATTTTTTACACATCAGTCTGTTCTAAGTTTGCAAATGTTTTGTTCTGAATTCATGATTATTGTATTGATGTAAAATATAATGACAAATCAATATTAAAGAGTTTAAAAGGATAAGAATTTTTTACACTTCAGTCTGTTCTATGTTTGAAAATGTTTGGTTCTGAATTCATGATTATTGTATTGATGTAAAATATAATGACAAATCAATATTAAATAATTAAAAGGATAAGAATTTTTTACACATCAGTCTGTTCTAAGTTTGCAAATGTTTTGTTCTGAATTCATGATTATTGTATTGATGTAAAATATAATGACAAAACAATATTAAAGAATTAAAAGGATAAGAATTTTTTACACATCAGTCTGTTCTAAGTTTGAAAATGTTTTGTTTCTGAATTCATGATTATTGTATTGATGTAAAATATAATGACAAAACAATATTAAATAATTAAAAGGATAAGAATTTTTTACACATTCAGTCTGTTCTAAGTTTGAAAATGTTTTGTTCTGAATTCATGATTATTGTATTGATGTAAAAATATAATGACAAATCAATATTAAATAATTAAAAGGATAAGAAATTTTTTACACATCAGTCTGTTCTAAGTTTGCAAATGTTTTGTTCTGAATTCATGATTATTGTATTGATGTAAAATATAATGACAAAAACAATATTAAATAATTAAAAGGATAAGAATTTTTTACACATCAGTCTGTTCTAAGTTTGCAAATGTTTTGTTCTGAATTCATGATTATTGTATTGATGTAAAATATAATGACAAATCAATATTAAAGAATTAAAAGGATAAGAATTTTTTACACATCAGTCTGTTCTAAGTTTGCAAATGTTTTGTTCTGAATTCATGATTATTGTATTGATGTAAAAATATAATGACAAAACAATATTAAATAATTAAAAGGATAAGAATTTTTTACACATCAGTCTGTTCTAAGTTTGCAAATGTTTTGTTCTGAATTCATGATTATTGTATTGATGTAAAATATAATGACAAATCAATATTAAATAATTAAAAGGATAAGAATTTTTTACACATCAGTCTGTTCTAAGTTTGCAAATGTTTTGTTCTGAATTCATGATTATTGTATTGATGTAAAATATAATGACAAAACAATATTAAATAATTAAAAGGATAAGAATTTTTTACACATCAGTCTGTTCTAAGTTTGCAAATGTTTTGTTCTGAATTCATGATTATTGTATTGATGTAAAATATAATGACAAATCAATATTAAATAATTAAAAGGATAAGAATTTTTTACACATCAGTCTGTTCTAAGTTTGCAAATGTTTTGTTCTGAATTCATGATTATTGTATTGATGTAAAATATAATGACAAAAACAATATTAAAGAATTAAAAGGATAAGAATTTTTTACACATCAGTCTGTTCTAAGTTTGAAAATGTTTTGTTCTGAATTCATGATTATTGTATTGATGTAAAATATAATGACAAATCAATATTAAAGAATTAAAAGGATAAGAATTTTTTACACTTCAGTCTGTTCTATGTTTGAAAATGTTTGGTTCTGAATTCATGATTATTGTATTGATGTAAAATATAATGACAAATCAATATTAAAGAATTAAAAGGATAAGAATTTTTTACACATCAGTCTGTTCTAAGTTTGCAAATGTTTTGTTCTGAATTCATGATTATTGTATTGATGTAAAATATAATGACAAAACAATATTAAATAATTAAAAGGATAAGAATTTTTTACACATCAGTCTGTTCTAAGTTTGCAAATGTTTTGTTCTGAATTCATGATTATTGTATTGATGTAAAATATAATGACAAATCAATATTAAATAATTAAAAGGATAAGAATTTTTTACACATCAGTCTGTTCTAAGTTTGCAAATGTTTGGTTCTGAATTCATGATTATTGTATTGATGTAAAATATAATGACAAATCAATATTAAATAATTAAAAGGATAAGAATTTTTTACACATCAGTCTGTTCTAAGTTTGCAAATGTTTTGTTCTGAATTCATGATTATTGTATTGATGTAAAATATAATGACAAAACAATATTAAAGAATTAAAAGGATAAGAATTTTTTACACATCAGTCTGTTCTAAGTTTGAAAATGTTTGGTTCTGAAACCATGCTTATTTTACAGTTATTGATGTAAAATGCAATGATGAACAAATATTAAAGAATTAAAGATCAATGTAAATAGTTAAAGTAATGCAATATTTTAGATATAAAATCAGTCATTGTGGAATATTCACAGATTTTATGTATTTTAAGTAATTGGTTTTCACAATTAGCACATTAAAGATACATTACTGCTTCTCAGCGCAGGTTAGCGATTAATATAAAAAGTAGAGGTTTTCTATAAGATTATTTACAATACTCACCAGTCAATATCAAGAAACATATTTTATTAATAATACTAACATCAAGTGAGAAATACACGTACAAAGTTTCAACTTTTTAGTGTAATTTATTTTGTGTAAAGATATTGTATTATTAACGATCATCCAAGCTAAATGCTTAATCAAAGGTTTGTCCCACTCAAATCCGAATATGATAGCAAATAATTAGGATAATTAATTCATAAAGAAATATGTTGTGGCTACAATTATTACATCGGTACACAACACAACATCCTCCTGAGAGTTATTATTACTTATTAATAATATTATTAATAATCTTTTTGCTGTAGGATGTCCCTAAAACCTTCACGTGCATAACAAGTAAAAACAATTACAAGAACCCAATGTTAGGAGCTGTCCACTCTGCTGCCGTCTCGCCTGGAGAGATTAGTCAAACACAGGCCAAGCTTATGAAGGATAAAGCCACTCCTGGCTATGACTGGACGATGAGTGAATATTCAAAGAAAGGACCTCACTTTTTCCTGTTATAACGTGTTACGTTATTACATTTATGATTCTGAATTGTTTGATATATTAAGGACTATTACTACCTGTTTTCAGATTTAAATGTTTATTTTAAGTTCTAAGTTACCAACATAATTATGTTTGACATGTAAATGTCAAATCAATAAACATTCATTTAGTAAAATTCAAAATGAAATCGAAAACTGCCTTTAAAGATACTTTTTACGTTTAAAATAAAAACATTGCATGTACAAGAGAGATTCTATACTAATACATTAGTTTTCACTAATTTAGTAGCTCTCCTAAAATCATGACTAACCAAAACGAATTAGATTTATTAGTTAGGCCGATTATTGGCATTGTCTAAATTCCAAAACTTCAGCTTTTATGTCTGAGTTAAATACTCTGTCAGTCACCGGACTATCTTTTATCTCTCAAATCGCACGAAAAGATTATAGATATAGAATTTGTCCTTATTTAGAATCTGCCTTTTTAGCAAAAGTGTACAATCATCATTCTATCGGATTTAGTTTATTACCACAAATAAACATTTTTACGATATACGGTACTCCAAAGTTCTTCAATTTAAATTTTTTCCCTAAATTACAAACCTTAATATAGTAAATTCAAAAATAATCAAATCAGTGGTTTTATAATAATTAATTTAGTTTTAATTATACCGTATAGTTTCTTTTTAATTTATCAGGAAATTCTAAATTACAGTAACTAACAAAGATCGGCTTAGAGATGCCGTACAATTTTGCTCTATTTGCTCATTAGGAAATCCAGCGTCTTTGTTTGATCAGCTCTCAAAGCTTCGTCTATAATTTCATTATCGGTTTACATGCGAGTACGTATTAAATAACGGGTATTCTCTTCCAACATTATTAGTCTAATTTTACTCGGTTTGAAAACCTCTAAACGTTCTTGACCGGTCATATCCAGGATCTCCATTTTTTGGAACTACCTTCTAATGAATGTTAATGCGTGCGTATGGGGAATGGCCCGGCCTAAAACTTGAAAGCTAATATTTTTTTTGGGCTCACCTAGTCGAAAAGGAATATGAGAGTCTTTAAAAATCTTCATGACATATTGTTGAGGAGTTTCTAATGAAACATTTAATGCCATTCAACACATCGTCCGTTTTCCATCAAGTATAAACTGTGTCCTAATCTTCCTACACATCCATTCCCAGGAATATTACTAATCGGATCTAACAAAGGTTATGTTTATACTAGTTTATAACATATTTCTGGGATGTTAGGTCAAAGTAACGAACCAACTAACAACAATGGATTGTTGATAACCATCCGGCGAAGACACGCGTTTTTATTGCTACTATTATAAACTTTTTTATTCTCCGGGTGCTTGCAACAGAGACAGGTTAATAAGTTTTGATCTTTGTCTTACAGAGAGAGTCTTGTTATCTGCTTACACAAATAGATAGTTTTAGATGGGTTTGTTTAATTGGTTAACATATATAAAAAATAGGATCGGACCGAGTATAGGTCCTTGTAGGACACCGCGCTTCATTAACATTCTTAGAGACGTATTGTGCTGGATTTAGACGGTCTGATAAGTGTCACTACACTGTACTATATATTTAAACTCAGAGGAATTTAAAACCGACAGAATTGTTCAAGTTTTACATAATTTCAGAATAAATTACATTGAAAACAATGAAACACTTTTTTTTAATTTTTCGGAGTGCTTTGACACCAAGATAAGTCAATATTGTCGAGAAAATGTATCCCGCCACAGACAGAGTCACTAACTCAGACCCAAAGTGAGATGGTTAAGTAGAGTATACCAAGACAAAGTGAATATTCTCTCACAACTCATGCATAGCCAGTATTGGTTCTACCCTTCATACACTGAGCCTGTGTTTCGCTATACTGTCACCAGGTGAGATGATAGTAGAGGTAACATCTCCTAACATTGGGTTCTTGTAGTCGTGTTGTACTTGTTTTACAAAAATAATTTTTGACTTAAATATGTACCTTATTGTTTGTGTTTTTGTCGTAGAACTTGTCACTTTTATGCTACTGACATAAAAAGTTACCGCCACCTATACTAAGGACTCTTTTCGTGGGTGGTTAAAAGGATTTTGGAACACTCAGCATATAAATATTTTAAACCTACAGAAAAAGGAAACAGATGCTTTATAAATAAGTAATACACTTTAAATAAGGGAACCCAATCTACTCTCCAACACTTCATACAATATTCATGTATTGAAAACAGGATTTCATCGGGTTTTGGAGAGCCATTCGTTATTATAATTCGGTTTTCCTGGAAACAGAGTGAACATGCCAGTAAATTACAAGGGACCTGATTCACTATTATAATTGCTTTCTAATTGATACCGATATGAACATATTTGATTTATTTTAACCTTTGCTTCGTTTCTATTTTCATTTCGTACGTATGTTCTTCGGTCCTACAACCATAGACTAATTGATGTGATATTTTCCATAATTACTCCATGTTATTAAGGCGACCCTCGCATAGTCAGAAGATTATAAGAATATTTCCTGAATCATCTCTAAAACACGATAATGACTTAATTATAGCCACCATGTCTGTCAGTAATTTTACTTTAAGGACGTTTTTTGGATGTTGACCATTAATCAATGTTTGTACGTGTATGTGTGTGTGTGTGTGTGTGTGTGTGTGTGTGTGTGTGTGTGTGTGTGTGTGTGTGTGTGTGTGTGTGTGTTGTGTGTGTGTGTGTGTGTGTGTGTGTGTGTGTGTGTGTGTGTGTGTGTGTGTGTGTGTGTGTGTGTGTGTGTGTGTGTGTGTGTGTGTGTGTGTGTGTGTGTGTGTGTGTGTGTGTGTGTGTGTGTGTGTGTGTGTGTGTGTCAGAAGAAGTCAGAAGTCAGAAACACTTTATTCAGTAATGGTTTGCATTTTTACATTATTTAAATTCCCAAGCGTCGCGTAGGACGCGTGCGGGATATCACATTGCACATCGTAAATATCGCTTTATATTAATATTGGCAGTCCAAACAGTGTCACTTAACCATTTCTAAATAATTTTCACAGATACACAACATTCCGTAAGGCAGTCAAAAGTCTCATCAGAATTCATTAAATAATCATTATGTTAAATAAATAAACTACCATTACAGTGCTATACCAATTTCAAAACATACAGACAAAAATATTTACGACAAAAAAAATAATATAATAAATAATAAATATATACATTTAATGCATTTAACAAATTATGTAAACAAACCATACTTCAACAAACCCCAAATGTTATACTCCCCTCCCAACCACGCACTGATACTACTGTACTCCAAATTTTACTTACTTTTTAAACATAATAAATATCAATAACTAAAGCTATGTACATGTAAATAAATATAGTAAAAAACAACACATATTACATTGATTGAAACGGTTGTGGAGGCTGAGTTCACATAAAAGTTAAATAAATATAATTAATATCAACATAGCAACTAAAATAATATATGGTTGGGAATAAAATAATAGTATAACAATAAAAAATAATAAAAAACAAATAAATAACAAATACAAACAAACAACAATAATAATATTAAATAACAATAAATAACAAATACAACAATAATAATAATATTAAATAACAATAAATACTATAAATAACAAATAACAACAACAATAACAATAATATTAAACAACAAATTAAAATGTTTTTTATATAAAAAAACAATATTAAAAATAAATAATATACAGATTTTGAATAACTATCTTTAAGGCAGTTCCAGGATAAATTCTCTGACTTTCATTTTAAATTTGGGTTTATTTGCAAAAATAATTTCGTTACCAAAATTTTCAACGAAATTGTTTGAATACTTTAGGTCCTTTGTAAAAAATTGGTTTCTACTTCTTTCTTTAGTTAAATTTGGTACTAGAATTTTAATAAATTGAGAGGCCCTAGTCCCTCTATTGACAACTTTCAGAGTAAATTGATTGAAATATTTATGTGTGTATGATAAACAGCTTTGGTTATAAATTTGGTTAAAAGTTAAAATATTTTTCTCTTGAAATATGTAACTTAATCTGTCTCTTATATTTATGGAAAAAATTATTCGAAGTGATTTTCGCTGGCAGCTAATTATACTTTTTAGAATTGTTGTGTATGTACCACCGTAAATAATAATTCCGTATCTTAAAGTGCTTTCGAACCAAGAGTGATATAATCTGACTAAATGTTCACTTTCTAAATAACCCCTCATATGATATAAAGAATAATTTATCGATCTCAACTTACCACTTAACTGAGCAATATGCTGATTCCACCTCAGATCTCTGTCGACAACCATCCCCAAGTAGGTGACAGAGTCCACGATACTGATATATGAACAGTTACATGAATAAAAACAACTATGAGGGTGGCAGTAAAGCTTATAATCGTTCTGCAGTTCCAATAAGCTCTTATTTTGTTCAAAGAATAAAATGCATTTAGATTTTGTGTGGTATTTATCAAAAGCTTATTATCAACTAACCAGCTAGATATCTTGGTTAGATCATCTTGAATATTAATTTTTAATGAGTTTTTATTATATGCAGAGCAGACCAGGGCCGTATCATCGGCGTATGCAAATATTTTAGAATTTAGTTGCAATTTTAATAAATCATTAATAAATATTAAGAATACTACTGGGCCCAATATTCCTCCTTGTGCCGTTCCATACATCAATTCCAAAACATCGCTTTTAATATTATTTATTTTAACTAACTGCTTCCTACCTTTAGAAAAAGAAGTTAACCAGTTCAAAGCGCTTCCCCCTATCCCATACTTCTTAAATTTACACAAAAGTATATCAATGTCTAACACGTCAAACGCCTTTTTAAAATCCAAATAAACTGCCAAAGTATATTTATACTTATCAGAATTTTCAACAATTTCACTGACGTGCCTAACCAATGCTGCATCAGTACCTTTACCTGGTAAGAAACCAAATTGGTGTTCCGAAAAAAAATCATTGTCGCAAAAATATTTTAACAGTTGGTCTTTGATTAGTGATTCTAATATTTTAGCCAACGTACTGATAACAGAGATAGGACGATAAGAGCCGACCTGCGTTGCGTCACCTCACTTAAATACAGGGACTACAACTGCAGTTTTAAACTCATCTGGAACAATACCCTCCCTTAGTGATTTTGAAAATATGTTATAAAGTACGGGTGCAAATATGTTAATATTTTCTTTCATTAAAACACATATTTATACCGTCAAGGCCACAACTAAACTTATTTTCCATGCTATTTATCTTGTTAACCACATCAGAGAGTTGAATATGAAACTCGTTAAGCAATACATTATATTGCGTATGATCCTCCAGAAATAGGTCCTGGCCAAATTCATCCTGTCTCAATTTAGAAACTATACTTGTGAAATACTCATTAAAAAATATTCCCCACCATGCGCTCATTACCCCCCACCTTCATCACGGCATCGCCAACAACAATTTCATCAATACTATTTTTCTTTCTTTTAAGAATTTTCTTTTACAACGTTCTAATATTTTTTCGAGTCACCATTACAAGCCTCAATGAGATTGGAATAATACCTCTTTTTTACTCGTCTAATTTGTTTGGTTACTGTTTCTGGATAATTCTCTAAATCTATTTCTTAAAACTAGGTTATCTCTGTTTTTTGTATATTCTTTTAAAAACACAATTCTTACGGTTTATTAAACAAACCAGATCATTAGTAATCCATTCACTCCTCCTTCTATTTTTACTGTTAATTTTTTTCAAATTACAGGATGCTGTGAAACATTGACCATAAATATTGAAAAATTCTTTAACACTATCAATCACATGAGGGCTGGAGATGACTGGGCTCCAGTCGGCTAATAATAGTTGCCGCTTTAATAGCTCATTATTAGATACCGTGACGAAATTATGTTTGCATTTTTCATACATGATTCCAGATAAATTAACACTGAGAGCATAATGGTCAGTAATGCCCAGTTCCTCAACATTACATTTAACATTCAAAGGTTTGGAGTTACGTATCAGTGCGTGGTCCAAACAAGAACTTACACCTACATCTATTCTAGTGGGACAGTTAACCAGATTCAAAAAACCATAAGAAGAAACTGCGCTCAAGTAATCTTTACCGGATCCCTTATTTTTCAATGTGCATATGTTTAAGTCACCTATTATCAAAGTGTGGATCATTTTTTTAATTTTAACATATTTTCAAAATCAGGCTTGAACTGTTTATAAGTTAACTTACACTGTCTATAAATTCCGAATATTGGAAAATTTAAAAACGTGACTATTAAATTGTTAGGTCAATAACAACATTAACAAGCTCAGCTGTGGGCAGGAGGATGAGTTGGTGCGTGTAACAAAGTTCAGTGTCGATGTACATGATAACACCGCCCGCCTGATTATCTGGCCGAGGTTGTAATACCAAGTCATAGCCCGCGATATTGTACCGCCCCTCCTCACCCCCCTTGATCCAGACTTCAGTTAAAACTATCACTTGATATTTCAACGAAAGACTATTTAAATAAACCAAAAATTCATCGAAATGTTTCCTAATACTACGAATATTCATACAAAAAACATTGAAATTAAAATTTTGAATTTGGTTCATGTATACAATATTTAAGAAAATTACAGCTATTTGACATAGGATCACTTAAGCGCTATTAATATCCAGTCCGAGCTTTTGCAGGTCCTCCATCACCGAGATACGTATCTTCCTGTCATCTTCGGTCTTCTTAACAAATATTTTCCCTTCTGAGATCCAAACGAATTTAAATCCGGATTCCCTCAGCTTTTTAGAATAGTAAAACAGGTTCCTGAAGTATGGAGTGAGGTGCTCATTCACATACACATTCGTTCTCGGGACACCTGGTACAAAGTCGGTTGACTTTATTTTCCTTAGTTTTTGAGGCAATTTTACTTTTTTTTCAGTAAACTGTCACGCTTTTGTCGGTTCGTAAACTGTAGTACAATCGGCTTGGGGACATTGGGGCGCTTTGTCGGGATCCTATGCACAGCTTGCACATCTAAATTAAAGTGTGTGTGTGTGTGTGTGTGTGTGTGTGTGTGTGTGTGTGTGTGTGTGTGTGGTGTTTATTATTAAATTCGTTATTACAATGTTCTTTAATAGAGCATGTTGTGTTATTCAACAAAATTAAAATTTAGTTTTTTTTTTAAGTTTTATACTCTACAACTGATCCGTTTGGAATATATTCAGGTGTATCAGGACTTAATTTGCACCCTGTATATATGTGTATATGTGTGTTCCCTTCGTGTACAGCTTATTTAAAATAACATGCTATGTTACTTAGCAAAAATAAATTTATGCAGTTTGAACTTGAATACGCTAAAACTTATCAGTTAGTTATTTACATGTCACAAACCTCATTTTGTAGGTATTGTAATAGTAACTGTCTCCTTGTTTCTAAAATGTAACACAATATTATTATTTTACTACATGTGCAAGATAATGTTCCTCATTTGATTCTAAATACTGTTCTTAGAATATTTAAAATGTACACAGTTATAATAAAAGTAGCAACCGTAAACTAGAAAGAAAATAAGTTTAGACACAATACATTACTGGGCATTAAAATTTAATTTTCTAACGTTCTATTATTTATCCAAAATATCCTAGCTCATATTTATATACTGTAATTACATTTTTTATGGAATCTGAAATGACCCCATCTAGATTTTGAGGAAGATTTGTCAAAAACCAAAACTGGAGTTTTGTCAGATAAAGCGTGCACTTCTTAATGTTTGAGTATTTTTTATAATTACGGCCTGGTTTAAGACCAGTTTGTGATTGCATATGAAATGTAGATCACTTAACTAGGGGAATATCGGCACACACAGTCAACGAGCGTAAAGATATTTTGCTGCGAAATATTTTCGTGATGTTTCTAATGATCGAATCGTCCCACTCAAACATGTCGCCCTGTCAATAGCTTTTACAGCAGCAAAACCCAGCTGATTTGCCTTCTGACAGTTCAGATTAAATGTATCACAACCAAAATCAGTTAATACGTTGATCCCTCGTGCTTTGTAAACAGTGCCACTGCAATCATTTGTATCACGTCACGATCGTTATCAAATTTAAAAGACAGAGTCGTTTACTAATCCACGGTAAAAAAAAACGTGAAATAAATTCAATTTTTGCAGCCTCTCGAATCTTAATATAAATTTTAAAATATTTTTTCCAGTTCTATATTAACAAGTAAATCCGGTATTACACTACAACTAAAGGCTCTGGGTTGAAATTGCTACATAAAAACATTGCAGTTTACAACTTGCCTAGATAAAGGACGTATTTTCAAAGAAACAAACAAGTTTTTTAATGAATATTGATTGAAGTTATATACGTTATTTCGTACGAATAATTTCAGTTGCTTTAAGAAATGTATGTTTGGTGGTGTTGATTGAAATGACTCATAGTTGATCCTGTACATTGTCATCGCCGGTATTGATGACATTTCCTTATTTTGCTAGTACTCCATTACTGACTTTGGTGATATAAAAGGTGATATTTATGACCAATGGATTGCTTAGCGAGATATTACCTTCTGTCAAATTTCCATTGGGTTACCACATCATTAAGTTGGAGTTTACTTTACTTCAACAAAATTACTATTGGTTTATAATATGAGCAGTTACTAGTAACACTTAATACATTTGCAATTAAATCTCTAAGATTATTAATTTATTAGGGTAGCAACAAAATATAGCTGCTGTTAATGGCCTTATTGGGGTTTCTCAGTTCGGGTGACATGTTTCACCAATTATGGTGTCGTGTCAGCCAATTCTGTAACTAAATCATGGTCAATACCAAATCTGGTTTCTAACTGATCATGGCAGATTTTGAGGTTAACTAAACTACTGACAATATCAAATCTGGTTTCTAACTGCTCGTGGCAGATTTTACGTGCTTTAAAATAGATAAGTTGAGGAACTTGAAATACTTGGACTCAGTGCTTGATAACGCTAGCAAGCACATTATCTGCCTCTGCAGGTGTGAAGAGGAAAGAAGAGAAATAAATACAGTCACATGTAACCATCAATGAACTCATTGTCAGAAATATGGTCTCCGACAGCAGTCTTGGATTAAGCCTTCTTACATTAGGTAGTTGTTCAAAAGAAAGAATGGAAAAATTGAAATACCTCATTGGTAGTGATTGCGGTAGGAATTTTACGTGAAATTAATTAAGCATCCAGTGCCATCAGATACTTTGTTGATATCAATAAATCTCTTTCAAACTTGCAGAGCCTACTAAATTGCATGTGAAGCCGCGGGTAACTGCTAGTAATGTATAAAACAGTCTTGAAAGAATATTGAATGCTGAGCATGAGTATTTCTTTTCTGAACATTTAACAGTTCATTAACACTTTCATGACATAAAAATACAATTTTACTACTAGAGTAATTAGATGAATAGAGTGTACAATCAGTAACTCAGCAGAGTTACTTCCTGATATTACAGAGTACACTCAGCTACAGATAGCGGATGTAGGCTCTGTGACGATGCTGCCGACATTACAGGTGCTTACCGTCCATCGTAAACTTTTATGAAACATGGTTTTAGAGATTTAGTTTGAGCACCTCGGCAGCTACCGTATGTTGTCACCAGTCTTAACGGCTACTTTTATAATGTTATAATATATTATGTTGTAATATACTTTGTACGTTTTACTTCTCTTATACGGCTTAATTCCACCTTAAACTTTACTTCTGTGTATCCCATTTACGCTAATCTATTCTAAAACGTATGTTTATCCTAGTCCAACTTCACTTTTAATTTATGGGCAAACTAATTATAGATAAGTTCACTCAGCATTTTTTAAATAACAATATTGTAAACACTCATTTTGAGTGTCTTCGAAACAACAAACTCGGCACCTCCTGATTTAAAAATTAAAGTCGGTTCTTTCAACGAGAATGTTTTTGGAACTTTTAGTTCTGTCATAGCTTCAAGGATACCCCAACTCAACGGAAGCCATAGGCTATACATTACCATAAGTTCACTTTATTCTTACCGTGAAGAGTTCAATTAAATGTAATATTGTAAACACGCACAAAGTTCATGTTTGATTACAACATTAAAATGTACTATTAACATATGTGTATGCTATAGAGGAATGCCCCATGTTTTTTATAAGATCATAACTTACTTCAGTTATACTAAGACATTTTCGCAGTTTAGTACGATATGTAATAATATATTAAATTTACTTCTTAAATTCTTTATCAATTGTTTTCAAAGATGGATTAAAAATAATTATTTAACATAGGATCATGTATTAATTTAGTAATGCAAATTTCTCAGAATGCACTTATGAAATACATATGTTAGTTCTTAAAGTACCAAACTTATTTACCTGAATATATTTATACTAATTTTCAGCACACAAAACAATGATCTGTATAAATCGACAAGGCAGAGTTAGAGTAAGAGATTACCGAGTGACAGGACACAAAACAATGATGTGTGAGACCTGTCAAAGGGAGAGTGAGGGTGAGAGATTAACGAGTGGCATGACACAAACAAATGATGTGTGGGAATTGACGAGGGAGAGTGAGGGTGAGAGATTAACGAGTGGCATGACACAAACAAATTATGTGTGGGAATTGACGAGAGAGAGTGAGGGTGAGAGATTACCGAGTGACAGAACACAAAACAATGATGTGTGGGACCTGACAAGGGAGAGTGAGGGTGAGAGATTACCGAGTGACAGAACACAAAACAATGATGTGTGGGACCTGTCAAGGGAGAGTGAGGGTGAGAGATTAACGAGTGGCATGACACAAACAAATTATGTGTGGGAATTGACGAGAGAGAGTGAGGGTGAGAGATTACCGAGTGACAGAACACAAAACAATGATGTGTGGGGACCTGACAAGGGAGAGTGAGGGGAGAGATTAACGAGTGGCATGACACAAACAAATTATGTGTGGGAATTGACGAGAGAGAGTGAGGGTGAGAGATTACCGAGTGACAGAACACAAAACAATGATGTGTGGGACCTGACAAGGGAGAGTGAGGGTGAGAGATTAACGAGTGGCATGACACAAACAAATTATGTGTGGGAATTGACGAGAGAGAGTGAGGGTGAGAGATTACCGAGTGACAGAACACAAAACAATGATGTGTGGGACCTGGACAAGGGAGAGTGAGGGTGAGAGATTACCGAGTGACAGGATACAAAACAATGATGTGTGGGACCTGACAAGGGAGAGTGAGGGTGAGAGATTACCGAGTGACAGGATACAAAACAATGATGTGTGGAACCTGACAAGGGAGAGTGAGGGTGAGAGATTACTGCGTGACCGGACACAAAACAATGTTTTGTGGGAACTGGCAAGGGAGAGTGAGGGTGAGAGATTACCGAGTGACAGGACACAAAACAATGATGGGTGGAACCTGACAAGGGAGAGTGAGGGTGAGAGATTACTGCGTGACCGGACACAAAACAATGTTTTGTGGGAACTGGCAAGGGAGAGTGAGGGTGAGAGATTACTGCGTGACCGGACACAAAACAATGTTTTGTGGGAACTGGCAAGGGAGAGTGAGGGTGAGAGATTACCGAGTGACAGGACACAAAACAATGATGTGTGGGACCTGACAAGGGAGAGTGAGGGTGAGAGATTACCGCGTGGTGGACACAGGGAGGGCTAAGTGACTACGTCATCAGCGCCTATACATCGTAAACTCTAACACTAAAGCGGCATGAGCGCAGCCTGACCGTACATAGGGGTGCACTAATTTTGTAATAACACGCATATGCAACTATTGGCTATATTATTATTGGCTACTTTCAACTTATTACTCATATTAAAAGGTATTAAAGTTTTCAAAATAATTGTAATGTATTAATTACATTTACTTACTTTATATATTTTCAACACTATCACACTCGTTCCCACAATTCCCTTAATTTTAAAAGCCGTTTTTCATACTTACGGTTCAAATTATAACTACATTAAATATTTTAAACCGTATTAGTAATACTATAACTATAGAATTTGCTTTTTTATAAATAGACCTATAATATATTGTTTGTATTTCTTATTTTTATGGGTTTTAGTCATACATGTGTATCAGTTACTTCTCTGTTTATACATTTCAAACATTTAACATAAATTAAAAGCCAATAACCAATAAAATTGTCTTTATAGCTTTATTGTGAGGCTACGAAATTGTCGGAATATTTTATCGTAATTTTCATTTATTTTTACTCCGTTAACAACTGATCAACTGTGTCATAAATTAATAATAATGTTTCGTCCATTTCTCCATAACTAGAATTTCTCTCTATTCACAAGTGGCCCCTCTGTAGTAGAACAGTGATTTTTGTATAATATTTTAAACCATTAAATGATAAACCAAAAATTACTTTTGCTGTGGTTCCCGATATTCTTCTGTTTTATATTAATAGTTATGATTTTTCAGGATTTGATACATTACAACGACAGGAGTCTTCGGTACACGCGAATAACGCCATTGGCGTCTTCCAGCGAGTTGTGCATTTGATAAGTTGTTTCAATCGATTTTGTGTTTAAAATACATTTTATTTTAAATTTAAAGTACTTTAAGATAACTCCCCTAATTAATAAAAAATGTGAAAAATGTTTACTGTATTCATATAGGATATAGCTTTGGAGACTATTTTTAGTTTTTCATGGATTAAAGGAAAAATAATTTTCAGTTAAATATAACCGTGTTTTAAATATACTTATTCTTAACAGATTATTTTTGTATAAATAAAAATATCTTCCCTAAAGCTTTAACTTTATACTGTACAAGAATCACAAATTTTAATTTTTTTGTGATAAAAGAATGTGTTCTACTTCTTTCGTACCCAGAGCAGTTATCTTAAAGGGATATAAACTTAATATAAGAAATATATTCCAAACCAAAATTGATTTAGAGTAGCGCGTGTTGTTTGTTGTACAGTATATAAAATAATTTCATTAATTCAACTTACTGTATCTATTTCAGTATTGAAATCTAAAACTGTCTACACTGTGAGTAACACTCGTAAAATACACATTCTGCCTTAATTAAATATAAGTAATTGGAAAGGAAGCACCTTATGAATCAAATTAAAACTCTAAAATCTGTTTGGATTAGGTGGGAAACCCGATTTTCTCATTCATTTTCTTGAAATTATCAATGAATTACTGACAAATTACCGAGTCAGGAATAACACCGTATTAAATGGATAACGTCATTTAGAGAGAGAAAGAATGCAAATCATTTCTCTAGTCATTACGAAATAAATCTCAGTTTTATTTCCATAAACGCTTTAAAAGTGTTTTATAAATAAAACAAACCTAAAACATCTTACAATAATTATTACTAAATTTAAATTACATTGTTACATGTATAATAATAATAATAATAATATGTATTCATTGCTAATACAAACCATAACAATAGTAATTAGTTAATTTAATTAATAATAAATAGTACTATCATTTTTAAATGATATGTTAACCTCTCGAGTAATTCGGTTACTTTAAACAAGAATCCAATTTATTAGTAATTAAAAAAATATAATTTTGTCATCTGTTGTTTATTAATAAACATTTAGTCAGTTACGTGACAGCAGGTATTGTATAAATAACATTAGTTTTTTATAAATATCAAATTTTAATTTAAGAACATTATATGTTATTTTTGAATGATGATTTCTTATAATCTATTTAAATTATGAATAACACAATCACAGTTTCATTATTAGGTTTACTTATGTACGAGTGCGTTAAAAAGTCACAGTAAACAGTATCAAGATATTAGTGTATAATATACAAGTAGGGATAAACATCAGCAGATACAATATCAAAATGTAGGTGTATTCGAGGACAAATAAAACAGTCGCAGTTACTGTATTAAAATGTGGGTTGGTACGAGTACACATTTTCAGTAACCGTATTAAAATGTAGGTGTGCACGAGTGCGGATAAAACATTTTTAGTAACCGTATTATGATGTAGGTGTGTACGAGGGCGGATAAAACAGTCTTAGTTACAGTATCAAGATTTAGGTGTGTACGAGCGCGGATAAAACAGTCTTAGTTACAATATCAAGATTTAGGTGTGTACGAGCGCGGATAAAACAGTCTTAGTTACAGTATCAAAGTGTACGGATAAAATAGTCACAGTTTCAATATCAAGATGTAGGTGTTTTAGACTATGGATCAAACAGGCTGTGCTTAAAGAAGGAGAAATGTTACAAAGAGGCTATTAAAACACATAAAGACTTCTTCAAGTGAACACGGCCGCTGAAGAACGGCTACTTGACGTAATGAGAGCTCCACAAAGCCTCCTCTGTGGGCTCTTGATGACGTCATTTCCTGCGAAACTGACATATCCGGTAATTACAGCGGAAGTGTTCACCTTAAAGATGCTAAATATGTACCGGGTAAAGATCGCAGAGATATTTATGAGTAAGCTATAAAACTATTACCTGTCATTGCTTCCATTGACACATTAGTGATTTAAATTGTATGCTTTTTATGTAATTAAATTTTAGTTTGGAAAATAAATTTCTGGCAATTTGTTGGATATTATTAAAATGTATAGGCATCAATGAAATCATTGGTGTTTACTTTATTTTGGTTTTTCTTTATGCAAAAGGGATAAAAGTGCCATCCTGATAACTTTTTTTATTTTGAACTGTAGCAGATAGTAAGATTCATCTTTAGGAACATGTTTAAGCAAAATCTATTGGAATTTCTATCTGAAATGAGCATTTTTCATTTGTACAAATAAGCTAATAATATAATATGAATGTAATATTTCAAAAAAACAAGCAAAGGAACCGAAGTTATTTTCGATTTTGTCATTTCAGATATTTTTTCATGCTATAGTTCTAAAACTATGTAGTACTCTTTTCAATATTCCAAGTATAATTATAACCAATAATCAAGGTTTTTTAAATAATTTATTAGACTTATCACAGTTTGGGAGGAAGTATTTCACACAGAAACAATGAGTTTCTAATATTAAAGCGAAAAACATATTAGAAACATTTATTTTTGTTATAAATAATGTAAGAAACTATCTCCGACAATTACACAACCATACACTCTTGTTATTAGATGGTAGAGCCTAATAACACTAAGCCCACCCTAAGTAGCAGAGACCGCTCATCTGTATTAATCCTCTACTTTGGATAAACTTAAATACCAAGTTTTCCCCATTTGCCCAAAGTTTATATTTCATGTTACACGAGATGGGAATACGCAGACCAACTTTGTTCCTTCTTGGCATAAAACAAAATTTCAAAACTCTTTTAAAACTATATATCAGCTGAATTTTGAAAAACCCTCCCAATTTCTTTCATAGTGCTGTAATAATAAATCTTACTTAATTATGAATTATTTACGATGGTCGATTTAAAAATAAAACAGTATTTCGAATATTTGTTATCGTTATGTCTTAAAAGGATCACTACGTTTTGAAAAATTTTTCCTTCATCAGGTGTAAAAGATTCATACGTCTTAGATGTATTAATGTAGAAGTCTTTTTTCTACCTGAAGAAGAGGATAGACACCGGCACTCGAAACGTCGTGTTGTATCTTTTTAGTATATAACAATAACAAATGTCCGAATACTGTTTTCCTTTCAATAAATTTTAATCATAAAAATAGTAGTATATAAAGTGCCATAACTATATAAGAACTACTGCTGCTGTAAACATCCCTGCCCCACTTTTAGGTATTTTGTTCCTCACATATAAGCCACTTTGTATTGAAGGCTCGCTTAAGTTTTATCACAGGTGATAAAATTTTATTATCATAAGTTAAAGATTACTCATTAGTTTACATATAAATTATTTCAATTAAACGCAAAGAAGACCTATTTAGCAATTGTAATAAATTAAACGGGAAATACTTGTTTCTCGTGAAAGCTTACAGTAAATTTAATCAAATCAACCGTACCAATGCGTGAAGATTTGTCGCGAAGCAATTATTGAAAAGAGGTTTCTGTCCCTTCCAACAACTTTGACAATTTATTCCCACCAAAAACCAAGTTTTTGACTGTGACCATCTGTGGCTTTAATCTGGGAGAAAGCCGCCATTGTGTTTAAACCAGACAAAGAGTTCATAATTTCTACGTTACTTTCAATATACAAAGATAGGTAAGCATTGTTATTATACCTATTAAATACTAAATTGAGTCATCTGATAGTTTTCTACTTAATAACAGATTACGTTATACTGTAGTAACCTAATATTGAATGTGAAATAACTACCATCTTTAAATAAAAGATTAAATATACATATATAGCTTTGGAGGTAATTTAAAGAAGAAATGTGTCGGCTTCCCTCATGTTTATAGACATATGACGTGATTTTATCTTACATTTACTAATATGCAAATTCAAAAATACGTTAACTTAATTACATATTTTTTGTGCTTACTTTCAATTGGCCATCAGCAGTTTACAACACATCTTTGTTCCCCAATTAAACACAGAAAATAGTTTAAATGATTGTTTTATAATACACAACCATAAATAGGACTTGGTTTGGGATATTCTAAAAAGAACTTTTTTTTAATAAAAATACTTTATAATGTTAATTTAAAATTTTATCTTTTATTATTTATATGTAATTGGTAAAACCTATAACTCAAGGGGCTGGAAAAATTTCAAATCGGTCTGCCTGTCTGTCCTTGCCTTATTTCGAAAACGAACTTTCAATAAACTTGAAATTCTCTATTACGTTTCATTTCTATATAGACAACACCAAGTTCGAAGATGGCGTATGTCACCTCACTGAGATTTGGCTGAGCGTTAGTTAATATTTTTACATTGGTTTTATGGGTAAACATGATGGCGACGAGAAACCAGCAGAATAAACAAATTTGTAAACAAGCTTATTACAGTCATATGATATGTGCAATCAGATTCTAATGTGGAAAGCCAAAGTTAAATTTGGGTCACAAGATTTAATTCAGTGAACTCTTGCATTGTAGTACCTCTCTAGCTCACCAGAACTTTTATTATTTGACAGCACTTTAAATTAACTCAATGAAAAAAATGTTAATGTATGTATCTGTCATAAAACCTGCAGACCCTGAATTTCGAATATAACTTCATTCCCGCATATGCAAGAACCGATACTATGGTGGTGCATGTCCAACTACCATTATGGCTGAGCGTTATTAAAGCCTACCAATGACACATGTCCTCTTTTTTCTGCCGTGAGATATGAAAATTTCTTTTCTACATGATTGCCTCCCTAGCTATCTGTCCGCAGGAAATCTCCTGAATAAAATGAGCTATAGCTTGCGAATTATTCCAACTGTCTCAGTGTATCCTGTTATGTGTCACGTGGTGTGACATACCTATTACTCACGAGCACTATTCAGGATACAAACATTCAATACACACTATCCACATCTAATCTGGTTGAGCTGGGATATTGCTTTGTTACTTTAACTCTTAAGAGTGCGCCCCAAGGATCAGAAATCGCAGACGATCTTTCAGAAATGTACGAGGAGCGCTGCTGACAAGATCGATTGAAGATCTGCCGTCTTAGTTTCTTCGTAAATGAAGATTGAAAATAACACATGGTTATAAAAAAAATTACAGTGATCAATCAGAGCGATATATTATTCTGTCTTATAGAATGTATTTTAAACTAATATTCATTATTACAATACCAGTATTAAAAATCTATAAGTAATTCCCTTCTTCGCCCTTACGGAAAGTACGTTTCATTATGTACTCCTTTAAAAAACTCAAAACTGTCACTTTAAATTATGTCCTGTTTAAAACCAAATTGCTAGTTATTGGAATAGATTTTTATATTTTTTACTAAATTTACGAAACATTAAAACACGTTATTAAGTCCTGTAAAGCGGTTTCCTAAATTATACTTTATGATAGTACTTAGAAGTTTTGATATTAACATTACTCATATGAAAAATGAAATTATTTTAGCAATACTATATGCTTTTTATTTGTTTATTTTTGGCCACTGTAGTGAAACTCCCAAATCGTTATTTACTAATATGTTTTTAACAAATGGGGAAATAAATAACAAAAAGTTCCCTCAACAATAACAATACTGATCTAAATAGCTTCAATCCATTTTAAAGCTCCGTGGATTTACCAGTATTAATATCGTAGGTGGAATGGATAAATAAAACTATAAAACCCTTGTTGAAGGAAAATGTTTGCTAAAAACTCTGAAAAAAATTCTAACAAAAAATCAAAATCAGAAAACGTTTTAACGAACTCACGAATACAGAAACTCCAGCACAAAATTGATTAAGTAAACGTTATTAAGAAACATAAAGAATTGAAGAGTTTATTTAGACAATTTCTAATTGAAAGCTCTGAATACATTTCAAAGAGCCCCATGTCGCTGTTGAATGTCGTTTGAAGAGGACCGCCAAAAGTGCTTTGCTAATTAGTAATTAAATACCCGAAGCTAATTACGTCATTTTTAAGCTTTCCTTTAAACATCGTATCTGCAACGTTTCTAATCATTAAAAAATTATTAGTCATTTACCAGGGTTAATAATATCTGGGATTACTCTAATAATTTATAAATATACGAGCTGGGAATGAAATATATTCCACATGTTTTCCAAACAATAATTTACGGTAATAATTCAATTTAAATATAAATTAACTGTCATACAACTTTCATATTACCTTCTGCAGTGCTTCTCATGAAATCCTTTGCATTTAATTTGTTTAGTAAATCTCATACTTAACAAATTGAATGTCATAAATAAATTTCTCATTTATTCATTGCATGTCCAATAACTCTTGAACTCACAAATGTAAAATATAATTAACTATAAGAATTACCTATAGTTTCATTTCCCGGCCATACAATCTTTGCATGCTATTTTTCTATCTATCCAGTTTCCATTCCCTTATTTATATGTTTATTTTCTTTCGTTTCCAAGTTGACCATCTAACTATATGGGCATATATTAAAAATAGTGGTTATTGCATTATTGATTTGTTCTACTTTAAAATAATTTAATTCTACTTTATATATAGATTAACGTACTATACGCAGAACAGAATATAAACAAATTGTTAAATTTAATATCCATAATTATGTTATACACAATAGAATATAATTCCACAAAATTAGATTAAAATAGGAAAAACGTAATAATCAAGTCACGGTTAGAATAAAGCCATCTTTCATTCAATGTAAAAGTAATAAAATATGAACTTGAAAATCCGTATTGATAGGACATTGAAAGGATGAGTATAAGTGTTTAAACCATTACATTTTGAGCCCAATTTATATCACTCTAAGAGAAGCTTTTACAGTTATTTGATATAGGAAATGCCTGGTAAAACGATAATATGCTCAATTAATTTATACTTGAAACATCATCAGAGTATTTCATTCTGTCAACATTTTCCTTAGAATTATGTGCACTTACTATCTTACATGAAAATACTACTCCCGTTCCTAAATATTAAATTGTAAAAGATGAACATCAGGATACGGAAACTGTGAAAGCAACGCAAATTGAGTGAGCAGATGACGACAGGAGAGTGCCGCAGGATCTGTTAAACGTGTCTGCACATCTGATGAGGTTATAATGCTCAGCAGCAAACTCTGTGTACTAAACCGTGTTTGTTTCTGGCCAAACCTCCTCCAGTTTCCAGTGTTCCAGCTCATTTGACAGTCTAACTCCCATCAGTACAGTTTCCTACATGCTTTTTCGAGGTAATTTCACCTGATAATAACTTAAATTACCATCGCTTCTGGTAAAATTATGGATTCAACTTCTGAAAATACTTTAAATTAACAAGAAAAACATATATATTACGATTATTTTTTATCCTTTCTGGCTACACAACAGTCCAACTGTAAGAACCAAATTAATACATGATTCCGTACCGGTACTCGTACCTAATAATAGAAATAACCGATTGTAAACAATTCATTCATTCGATTGTTTAAACAAGCGGATTTGACTGATTAGAGTTCTTTCCATCGGTTGATTTTTTTCATTTGATGCTTTGGGATATGAGCGGAAGCAGTTTCAGTTGATTGATTTTGTTCTATCAGTTGTTTATTCGGTGGGTAAATGAATGAAACCAGTCAACTGTATTATACCGTTGTTTTAGCTAAAATTACTCTGGACTGTTCAATAGGTGAATATTGTTCTCTGATTGTTGTTTTCAGTAAATGACTGAAATATTTTAGATTTTACTCCTTTATTCGGATTTCTGTCTTTAAAATAAATAATTTATTTCTCAGAATGTGAACATTCACCGCTTAATATATATATCTATATATATAGGGATAATCGAGAGTAATTTTTATTCTAACCAACATAATATTTCGTTGTAGTTACCTAAAGAAGTTTAGTTTGTTTAATAAAACATCGTATAAATTTATTGTCAACTCTAATGAATGTTTATATTAAGCACGATAAAATATATTATTACTCTATATTATATTAAAATGTCACTAATAAGGTTAAGGAGATGCTCTGACCTTGTATTTTAACCTAATCATGAACTTTTAAGGACATCCAAGCTACTCTTTACAACCATCTCAATTATTATTATGAAGAATTTCCTTTCCTGGCCTTAACAAGTATTGTTTTTACACCGTGCTTTGATTACAGACAGGCCGTAACATGATGTAAGCCTAAAAAATGAAATCTCACTTTGATCATTTTGCGTCTATATTACACGCTCCTCTTTTACTCCTTTTACCTTATTTTCCCTTTATAGCATACTTCGTGCGCCACAACATTTACGTTTTTCTCGTTTGATATACGCATAGAAGAATTATTAATCTAAAAGATGATTATTGGTTTCGTTGAGAAGCTAAGTACCTGCATAAACAATTTTAAGTTCCCCAACTTGGTTTAAAGACGATCTCGTAACAAAAAATCAAAACCGTGAATCATTTATGAGTTGTATAAAATACAGTCATAGAGTATATTAAAAGTAATTGATTTCAAGTTTAAAATTCAAATATTTTATTTCAAAAAGACCATTCTGATTTTACAAAAAAAATCAGGTTATAATTATTAGATAGTAGATAAGATTTCAATCAACAGCACTATAAGAACAATAATTTTGCATTTCATACTCTGCAATATTATACAAGGTAGGGGTACGCCACACCACATGTATAGCAACAGGTTTTGCTGAAGTTGCATTTAACATTTCATGTTTATATCTATTTCATTTTTATAGGCTACATTTTGAACTAATCACATATCATTTTTTTACAAATTGTTTGATTCTTTCCTAGCCGTAACTGTTACCCGAAAAACGCATGTAAAAATTTTCGCTAACGCTCAGCCAAATCCAATAGACTGACATCATCAAACTAAGCGAACGATGAAATGGGGCTGAGCTGAACATTCGCTTAAAAATATTAATAATTAAAATCTTGAATAAATATAAATATAGCTGTCGAAAGCTATTACTACAGCTACTTATTGTTTAAACCTAAACCTAATAATATTCTTACTTATTTTTAGATATACTTTAACGTTGAGCAAATGCAATGAATCAATTTTTGTGGAAATTGTGTTATGAATTAATTTATTATGATAAAATATAACTATTTTAGTTTAGCTTCTGAGTTACATTGTACTGTCGAATCTCAAATGTGTCTTTTAAACTTGAATCCATTGTATTGGACTAGTATAAAACATAGTTATAAATTAATGTGAAACCGTATTTAATTTGGTTAGTTATACAAGGCCAAAAATATATAACAAACTTTAACTTAAATGAAGAATATATTTTTTTTTACACTGAAATAAATTACCCTACAGCGGAGATTGACTGGTGTGTAAAATAGAGAGGATCTAATTTATTTCAACATGGATATTGCCCTGCAATTGTACCAGTAGTTTGTCTTCCTCAATCTTTAAATCTTTGTATTTGTCTAACATGAAGAAGATTTTAAGTGATCAAATAGTTACTCTTATCTTTCCTAGAAAATGTTTGTTGCCCATTAACTATTGTGCAATTATTACTGTACTTCATAAAAAACCATTTTGTATGTAGGCTATATAACAATTATTAGACTTCTCGATACAACATTTCCTTTAATGCGAGCAATAAGAATTGCTCTATTATAACAATTATTGGACTTATCGGTATAAAATTTCCTTTAATATTTCAGCATTTGCCGTTTTCAAAACAGGTATAATAAAATATAACGTCATGTTAATTGTGTTTGCTGTGTTATATTTTATTATACATTTTTGAAAAACGGCAAATGCCGAAATATTAAAGGGATTTTTTGTACCGAGAAGTTTAATAATTGTTATAATAGAGTAATTCTGCATTTATACACCCGAAGTGAATATATGATTTTATATATATATATATATATATAATATATATATATATATATATATATATATATATATATACAGGGTGGAAAAAAAGTATGGAAACGCTTTCACTAATTTTGTATGGCTTCACTTATACAAATTAAATTTTGTACATCACCACTTGTATTAAGAACCTAGTTTTTGAGACCAGTGGGGACAGTTTTATCTTTTCAGGGGGACGGCCCGTGAGGAGTCGGACGAAAATCTTAAATGTAAGCATAGGCCGAGTTTGGTATCAAATTAAAGGTCTAGTAAAGAGAAACTCATTACCGCAAACCGCACTTAAAAAGGTTGACCCTATCCAGAGTACGGGCCGTTTGAATTTCATAAGTAACGTTTGATTAATTATTATTTCTCCGCAATTTCACAGTCTCAAGTAAACTGTTCTGACTGAAAATGACACTTTATGGAACACAATTATCCAAAAGAATTAAATTAAAAATTATCTATGTATTACAAAAAATAACCATACATTTTAAATGAGGTGCTCAAACTGCTCTCCGAACACTTGTTGGCAATGAGCTAGTCTATTATAAAAACCTACTGCAGTCACATCTCGGGTGTAATTCTTCTAGCTTCTTCTAATAAACGATTTGTCAGCTCCTCAATGTTGGCTGGTTTAGTTTTATACACATTATCTTTTAAGAAACCCCACAAAAATAAATCTAGTGGATTAAGATCCGGTGACCTAGCCGGCCACTCAACGGTACCCCTGCGACCAATCCAACGGTTAGGAAACACTTCATCTAACAGATTGCGCACCCGCAAATAGTAATGGGGCGGTGCTCCATCTTGCTGAAACCATACTGCATTAAAATTTGCCACAAGAAGAGCACGCACTGCTGGCAAAATGTTATTTGTCAACATATTGAAATAAATTTCGCCTGTTAGATTTCCATCTATCACAAACGGTCCTACAATGTTATTGTTTATTATTCCAGCCCACATATTCACTTTTTGAGGCCTTTGTGTGTGGCCTTCTATCATCCAGTGTGGATTATATGGTCGACCCAGTAACGGCAATTATGCCTATTAACTTGTCCATTAACAAAGAATGTAGCTTCATCTGAAAACAATATCGAACTTAAAAAATTTTGAATTTCGTCACACTTTCTCATCATTATTTTGCAAAATTCAGTCCTTCGATCAAAATCATCCTCCGCAAGTTCTTGGGTTAGGGTTACTTTAAAAGGGTGATACTTGTTTTTTGTGTAAAACATTCAACACTGAGGTATGGCTCATATCAAGATCTTCTGCAGCCACTCTGGACAAGGTGGTGGGATTTTCAACAAATGTTTTGGAGTACATCCAAAGATTTTTGTTCATTTGTTGCCGATTTAGGCCTGCCATTTTTCTTTCGCGATCTTTGACTGTTCTAGTTTCTTCAAATCTTTTTACTGTCTTAAACACTGTTGACTTACTAATTGGGGGTCTATCAAGAAAAGTGTCATTAAACAAATGCGCTGTTTCTTCATAGGGACGAACTAGATATCCATACCCACGCATCATAAGCAGCGTGATTCTCTCAAACTCACTAAGTGACATTGCTTTTAAAACTAGTAGAATAAAATGTAAAACACTTAAGTAAAAAAATTTATAACTATCGCAGTACCTTCTAGTGAAGACTTTCAACTTTATCTTACGTGGACGAAATTATAACGTAGACTAAAAAACCAAGCTGATATTAAAAATACAAAATTGTGGAGTTTTGCTGTGACAGTACTGTTTGTATTGCCTAAACCAGTTTATGTTTGCCTGAGATAAAAGGGCTGGAGGGACTGGACCTTGTCCTCATGTTGATAAGGAGTTGCGGTGGTATTATTTAATACTCTCAGTTTCTTGAAGACAAGACAGGAAAACCCCTATTTACTGTTATCCAACAAATGTAGAGGTAAAAAAAATAATTTTTTGTTGGAAATTGTTTTTCAAATTTACATAACCGTCATAAAGCATACTACTGAAAGTAAATTAGTTACTTCACAGGACAAAATTACAAAATTTCTTTGTCATGAAATTCATACGGCCCGTACTCTGGATAGGGTCAACCTTTTTAAGTGCGGTTTGCGGTAATGAGTTTCTCTTTACTAGACCTTTAATTTGATACCAAACTCGGCCTATGCTTACATTTAAGATTTTCGTCCGACTCCTCACGGGCCGTCCCCCTGAAAAGATAAACTGTCCCCACTGGTCTCAAAAACTAGGTTCTTTAATACAAGTGGTGATGTACAAAATTTAATTTGTATAAGTGAAGCCATACAAAATTAGTGAAAGCGTTTCCATACTTTTTTTCCACCCTGTATATATATATATATATATATATATATATATATATATATATATATATATATATATATATATATACTCGTATATATCTACAATACGTTACAAAAACAATGAACAAGCACCTTATTTTACATTGTCATGTTTACTTATAAAGCAGCAAATGCTTTGATAATTTTTATGAATTGTTTGATAATTGTACCAATAATACAAACTGTATTACTATATCACACAAAAAGTAAAAAGTTTCGAATTTACATTTCATGAATCAGTAAAAACTGAAAGAGAACTAATACTGAAAAATTGTTAGTATCTGTTTTGATTTTGTAATAAAACGTAAAAATGGTAGTTTATTACTATTTTTTATTAAAGTGGACAATTTAATAACAGAGATCCTCTTAGCAATAACCCAGGCACTGCCACCGAGTTGTGGCGCTCTGAGGCTTTACCAAGATTACACTCTATTGTCGGGCAGGCTAAATAAAACCATAATATAACTTTTGTTAGAGAAAAGTGCCTATTGAAAACACATCACAAAAAATTTTATGAGTAAAAGTTATGAGGAAAACATAAAGAGGCCTGAAGAGATTTGTTAAACAATTTCTCATTGAAAGCTCAAAATACATTTCAAAGAGCACAATGTCGCTGTTGAATGTCATTTGAAGAGGACCGCCAAAAGAGCTTTGCTAATTAGTAATTAAATACCCGAAGCTAATTGCATCATTCAAGCTTCCCTTTAACCATCTTATGCTTAACGTTTCTAATCATGATAAAATTATAATTCGTTTACAGAACTTAATAATTATTCTTTTCGTCTTAGCGTTTCCGAGTTTTATTATTTATTTGTAATATAAATTGAGAGATGGATTAAATTAATTATTGAAGATTATCTTATATGCAACTACGAGATTGGTTAAATAAACTTTACAGAAAAAATCCCTGATTTTTATGTAAAAAACCCCATTTCTAAGTTAATTTAAACCATATTGGATACACTATATGTTGTACTATGTCTAGGCTATGAGCTTTGATTGCACTAGATGCTTAAGTGATAAGTTATCCTACGTTATAAATTGAGACAAGGCAAAAGTGATCGGTCGCAATGCAATCTGTGGAGTGAGAGAAGTCCGGTAGCAAATATGTGAACGGTAACAATCAAAGATACGTCGCGCAGCCCTAGCTTCGGACCTCAGAACTATCTGAAATAACCCCACGGACCTCACTACACCTCGTCTGTATGAGTTATTTATCTCCTAAGCTAAGCCAAGCTGTATAAGAACACTTTTCTTCAAACTAATTTACTTACTTTGCCAACATATACTAGTTCAATGGCTTGATGGAATTACACGCTCTAAAACTGTTGACCAGATTTTAATTGTTTAAATACTCTAGAAGTAATTACATATATAAATATAAAATATTGCGTAGCTGCAGTTCTAATTTCTGAATGACACATTAAATATGTCAATTTAAAGTGTCTATTGATGGAAATATATAATTCTTTCTTTGTTCATGTAATAAACCATACTTTTCTCACTAGTTGATACTAATTAGGTACTAATAATAGGATAATTGTCACATCCGAATTCCGCAAAAAATGCGGTATTAATCCATCTACTTCGGCATTAATAATTGGCAATAGGTACTTAAGTACCAGTTGTAGGATGATTTTGATATGAATATTTAAACTGGGCACCCAAAATCAGCTAAGTATGTTTGTAATAGCTCGGTATAATTAAAGTCAGTGTAATTAATTTTACTTGAGAAAAAACAAATTTTAATACTTTGGCAGAACTTTGGCCGAATTAGGTATCAAACTGCTGTATAACTTCAAACCCAAAATTCCAAAAGTGTCAGGGTCAACTTAGAAGGTTGATTTAAAAGTACGTGCATGTACCCTACTTTTACAGTATACTTCCTGTAAATGTGAACTTTTACAAAACCAAACTTATAATACAAGTTTAGTTTAGTTTTTTATGTGTGGGAAATCTCACAAGTTGTTATCTGAGCGTTAGTGAAGCTTTTGGGGATAGAAAACTTCATTTCAGTCTGTCTGTCCGCTCGATATCTTTAAACGAACTGATTAAAACACTTAACATTTTCAAAAAACTTCACATCTATATGCAAAATCGAATTTAGTTATTTGGCTAAGCGTTATCGATCAAACATAATCTGTTCTTTTGGGTAACCAAGATGGCAACGAGAATATTGCATGTACCCTACTAGAAATATGTTATAAACTTGAAATTTTGGTTGCAATCTCAGCTAAGCCCTTTATGTAACACATGCTCCTGCCTTTTCAAAACTGTAAGCATCGTTATAACGAGCTATGTTGAAAAGGCTAAATATAGATATTTTCGTCACAAACGATCCAATGATGGGCGCACACGCACAATTTACTCTCTTCTATCAGTGGAGCGGAAGTGTAGTCGGGTAGAGAATATAATTATATCTCTCAGGCATAAACAGGCATGAACCTCTGACCAATATTCCGCGACACGTTTCAACATGCAAGACATCAGTTGTAAATGTTCAGTAATAAACATGACAGCTTGGAATAATTATTACTCTCAGGCATGAACAGGCATGAACCTCTGACCAATATTCAGCGACACGTTTCAACATGCAAGACATCTGTTGTAAATGTTCAGTAATAAACATGACAGCTTGGAATAATTATTTACTCTCAGGCATGAACAGGCATGAACCTCTGACCAATATTCAGCGACACGTTTCAACATGCAAGACATCAGTTGTAAATGTTCAGTAATAAACATGACAGCTTGGAATAATTATTACTCTCAGGCATGAACAGGCATGAACCTCTGACCAATATTCAGCGACACGTTTCAACATGCAAGACATCTGTTGTAAATGTTCAGTAATAAACATGACAGCTTGGAATAATTATTACTCTCAGGCATGAACCTCTGACCAATATTCCGCGACACGTTTCAACATGCAAGACATCTGTTGTAAATGTTCAGTAATAAACATGACAGCTTGGAATAATTATTTACTCCTCTTCTATCTTTTTCTTGACAGAAAAATATCGTTTTCTCCGCGTTTCGAATTACAAAGACACGCCGAAACATTGATGTAAGCCTAATAAATAAATCTCACTTTGATCATTTTCCGTTCACGTTACGCTCGGCTCGCTCGCTCCTTTTACCTTTGCAGCGGCTCCGAGTACCGGAGTTTTGTGTTTCATTCATTCGATGTATTTATAATTCCACGAGTATTCGAATATACAGATTATTCGTGTCGTGGATTTGAAAATTAATTCCAAATGAGTAAAGACCAATAAATTGTTTCAGCAAATTATAAAGAAATCCAAATCAAACCTTATAAAAAAACACGTGTTCATAGTTTAAAATAAATAATCTTATTCTGTAATTATAAAATCTCTTAGTCATTTTTCTTCAAAGGCCTTACGTGGAAGTGTATAACACCGAAAATGGACTTGCTACTTTGGGAAGTAAACTAGTCAGATAGGACCTTCAACTTAGCGCAGAGGTAAGGCTCCGGGAATCTAACCGAGAGGTCACGGGTTCGATTCCCAGAGAGGTATGTAAATATTTTCTAAGGGTGTTGGACCGTTTTCCCTCAAAAAGGTTTAGTACAACTGGTTTAAATTCCGCAACTGAGAAAACAATTACAAAAAGAGTGGTCCAATCTTGGTTTTAGTCTTGGTGCCTAGCGTTTTTTTGTTCTAGTCACTTATTATTAGGATCACTCCACTGGTTTGAAGCTTTGCCGTTTCGAAGACAAATGTTAAATTAACGGTTTGGCTTCATTGACATATGAGAGAATCAGTTTTTGGTACGAAAATGTGTTGGATTCAAAACTAAATGTTGAGCTTACCATTTACAAAAACACTTAATGTAACTTGTTTTAAGTACGTACACGTAAACTATAATTTTTTATCAAACTATAATCATAAAATCAGGAAATAAACGTTAATAAGTAATATGAATAATACAGGTATCATATATGGTTGAATATTTTCTGTTTTCCAACGACAAGCTTACCGGTTTTGAGAATCTATGTATTATTATACTATGTGCCAGATAATATTCATCTTTACATTTTATGTACTATAACATTATGAAAATATAAAAAACATAAAGCGTACTAAAATATGAAGTGCCTAATCTAGTTTTGTATATGAAATCTTGTGGAAGCCACAACACTTTTATTATATTTTATATTAGTATTTTTAGCCCTCTAATATAATCATTAGCTAGTTTACTCGTGGTACATTCTCTTTCTCATTGTTGCCTTCAACATCTAAAGCACTCTGTATCAACGTCAGATATAACTTAGGATCTAAATATATATGAAACAAGAATTCTCAAATAAGTAATATAAAGGTAAGGAATGCATCATAAAACGTTGGAATTATAATAAACCAAAGTACAACAAGCGGTGACTGCTGTACAAGTATAATAAGAGAAGATCTAATTCACTTTAGCATGGATATTGTCCTGTCACTGTAACAGTAGCTTGGCCCCTGTCTCTAGAGATCTTTGCATTAGAGTAACATGACAGAGATTGTAAGTGACTGTTGTTTGTCAGATAACGTTACACTCATCTTTCCAACTTTTTTTGTCGTATAGAATATACGCAAGAACTGTGCAAAATCAGCCATCGGTCAAAACTTTTGTAAAATAAACAAGGTAGGAGTTTAACCGCACACATGTTTCGTAGCAGACTTCGATGAGGCTGCATACAAAATGTAAAGTCTACAGCGACATGTATTACAAGGTCAAACTTTAAAACGTCATATGATTTTATGAAGCTTTTCACAAATTTCTTTACTCTTAATTTTCTTATTGACATCATGGTTCCTCCAGATACCAATGTAAAAATTGTCACTAACACTCAACCGTATGGAGGGACAAACACCATCCTGTTGGAACCTATAAATAGATTAAGCGTCATTCAAAAATATCAACTCTATAAGTCATTTCATTGTTGAGATATCGTACAGAGTTCAAATTATTCAGCCTTTCTAAGTATAGGCTTCGCTAATGCTCAGCCAATAAATATTTCCCTCTATTTTTTCGTAACAACATATATAATTGTAAAAACTTTATTATTA
The DNA here is from genome assembly GCF_021130785.1 of Homalodisca vitripennis. Lineage (NCBI taxonomy): Eukaryota > Metazoa > Arthropoda > Insecta > Hemiptera > Cicadellidae > Homalodisca > Homalodisca vitripennis. Next base: position 75,968 of record NW_025776784.1, on the reverse strand, counting down.
TAAGTATATTTCATTATAATGTTGATATTACCACTCCGGGAAAAACTTAAATAAGCATGTTTAAAAAGTTATAATTTAAAATTTGTTAAAAAAAAATCGTTTTAACTCCAATATTCCGTTAAATCATCCATCATGTAATATTTAGCTAGATAAATAAAGTGTGCTTTTTACATTGCTTTAATATCAGACTAGATATACAAACACGATCTATTTTAATCAAATATATAATACAAAACGTGCTAAATTTAAAAATTTCCTTTTTCTTAGATAACAAATAAAAATGAATCAATTATACAAAGTATCGTAAGTTGATTTTTAAATGTATAACCTTGAAATAAAACTAAACAATACTTTATTAATGTTATACCTTTTTTTTAATAAACATTGGAATTTAAAAAGACAGATCACCTCAAAAATAACAATAATAACCTAGGTGGTGCATCTAGGTTGTGGTCATTCGGTAATTCTACAAGATCACATGTTGTTCATGAGTGAAATTTCACTCAATATAGTCCAATAAACCATTAAATTATGTTTTGTTGGAGGAAAATGTTGAAATACTAATAATATGTTGCCAAACAATGAAACTAATTGTCACAAATTTATAAACTACCTTAGACACTCGATAAATTATGAGGAAAATTAAGGGAGACACGAAGAGGTGACATAAACAGTTTCTCAATGGAAGCAAATTGATGCTCTTGAATGTCTTTTGACAAGAGACCGCCAAAAGAGCTCTGCTAATTAGTAATTTAATACGCCAAGCTGATTTCGTATTTTAGGCCTTCCTTTAAATATATTTTATTCTGTGTTTACAGTTATGATAAAAGCATGAAACATGTACCACCGTTAGTTATTTCTTGTTTTAATTTAAACAGTAGATACATATTGATACTGCAACTTGCTTACAGACAAATAACAATACCAAGTTATACGATATACCTGTACATGTACACAAAAAACAAATATAATAAAATAAGTCCATGTATGTATATATCATATCTCGTTGATTATTCAATCTTGAACCCATATGGGTTTATTATTAAAAGTTATTTAACTGTAAATTAGCTAAATGGTACAAGTTACATTTCCTGTGCATATTTTTCCTGTTATCTCTCTATTCCATTTTTCTCGTTCATTTCTATTTCATGTTTTCTGATGTGTAGCTAATAACTTATTTCCCTAAAACCCATAATATGTTATAGATTCGAATTAATTTATCCATGTTACTTCTAGAAACGAATGAGGAAACCACATAAAAGGGTTAGACTATTCTGTTTAAGTAATATTGCTTGGTAAATTTTTTCTATTAACACTATTATAACTGGAAATTTAAACTGTGTTTAACAGAAACATGTTTCCATTCAAGTGTGATAATACACATAATCCTCAAACTAACTTTTAAATAAAATTTATCCCATTTACATCTCCATTTTAAACCGAATAGACCACAGATGAATTTATAATAAAGGACATTCATATAGTATGTTCTCAATTTATTTTTAAGTCACAAATAAATACTTACATAGAGTAAAAGCTACTTAGACAATTATTTTCTCAGGTAATTATATACATTATACATCAACATTACAATCCATTGTGTAAATAGGTTCTTCGTTTCTTCTTATTCATGTACACGAAACTATTGCGTTAATTGCTAACACACGACCGCTATTACGCAGTTTGAACATCAGTATAGATCTGAAAGTTGCGCAAATTGAGTGAGAAGACGTGGGATTTTCTGGACGTGCCTGCACATCCGATGAGGTTATAATGTTCAGAAGCAAACTCTGTGTACTCAGTCATTTGTTTCTGACTGATTCTGTTTTAGTTTCATAGGTACCTCCATTAGAAAGCCAGTAATATTATCCACTCACCACCGTCGTAACTCAATGCCACCTCACTTGTCGCCTAATATTTACCTCAATTGTTGCTAATTCCAGGAAATCGTAGATATATTAGAGAGAAGTGTCCATTAAACGCAGAAAATACTTGACGTTATGAACCTTAAAACTACCATGTAAAATAAAAAATACTCTAAGCAAAGTAAATGGAAAAATAGTAACACTTTGCTCTAAAGTATACTTTTTATAAGCCAGTTATAGAGAATATAAAGGGTAAGGCAAAACTCTGGATACACCCCTTTAAACTTAGGACGGTTACAGGAATTACAATTATACCTGGTATGGGGTCTGTACGCATGTAGGGGGCCAATTTTTAGAATCTATGATGACATCGATGACTATCTCGTCATCCACCATCTTGGATGTAGGTAGAATTTGTCAAACAAGTATTGGCTAATAAGGCACATCATGTTGAGCTGCTTTATTCTTAGGAAAACAAAAGTTAATTCTGTTGTTTTATTAAAGTTGATTTAATATACTTTAACCGGAAATCTTTACACTAGATAAAATGTAAGACTAAAGATGTAAAAAAATAAAGATACGTTACATATATTTTATATTTTTCTACTGAGGATGAGACAGTTAAAAATGATGCCAGATGACCCCATTTGAAACGTTCTACCCAAATCCAAGATTTTAGCTTTTAATGTTGCCACCCGCTGACACCATAGCTCCTAAGAGTGTATCTGCACCTAGAGACACCTCATAACAGACGCCATTATGGTTGCTTCCACCGTTCGACTTTTATAAGGGGGTATACAGAATTTTTCCACTTACCTTAAAAAGTTATCCAAATCTTAAAATAGGGACTTCTTCCATTCTTATAATATCCGAAACTCTGTTAATCTTTTAAATCATCGTCAGTAACGAACTCTGGCAATCTGGCAATACAATCGTCACACTTAGCCTGTTCGGAGTGAACATTTAGATTACAAAATTCGACATAAATTGTCTATTTAAGGAGGGAATTCTGCTGAAAACGTCCGTTACACTTCTTGGATGATATTTTATGATCAAGAATGAACTTGAATTAGTAATATCCAATCTCCTAATGAAAGGTATATGGTTAATTTTATATAATTTAAAAAAGAATGATACTTTTCCCGAAGAACACAAACAAATAGAAACAAAATGGAATATTGTCTATTTTACTGATGCACAAACAGTGAGTGTAAATATGTCTTTATATCAACTATCATCGGTTTCATTATAAAGACTATACAATAACCGGCCATCCTGGACTGTACTGGACAATATCTCTGCAGAATAAGCGATTGTTTCAAAGGCCCGTTATTATTCAAGTAGAGGACTCTCTCGCTGGCCCAAACTCAATTATCGACTCCACACAATTCCCTTTCATTCGAAAACCGCCCAACCCTCTCCCTCGTTATGTTTGGGGTGGAACCTTCGTTTACTGCGAATAATAATGGAGACAATATTTCACGATAATCAACAGTCGGGAAATTTAACTAGCCAACTCGCTCCGATCCGTTCTTTGGAGTAAAATAATTCATGAAATGATTCACATTAACTAGTAAGCCTTTAATTTACATGTATGTCAACTTTTGTCATAACCTTGAATAATCTAGAATATAAGTAGAGAAAATTTAAATACTGTTCCTATAGTAAACCCTATTCGTAATTTAATATATATTACAATGTTTTAGCAGCAATGAAAGTTTTTAGATTTATACAGGGTGACCGCCGGGAACCGGACGTTTTTGGAATTGCTAGTACACGCTCAGCCAAGATGGGAGAGGGGGGAGAGTGTGGTGAATGACTTCGCTATACAATGCCATTTCAGTAGCCATGGAGCAGTGGGACAGTGGAGCATCGCATGTTTGCATACGACGCGTATGTGCAAAATGGCGAATCTGTTACAACGGTACAACGGATTTTTCGCACTCATTTCAACCTTGGACGCCATGGTACGGTTCCTACCCGCAATACTATTCTCAGGTGGGTTCAAAATCTGAGAACGACAGTTTAAAGAAAAAATCTCCTGGCCCAAGGAAGACCGTAAGGACGCCGGAAAACGTCGAGAGAGTGAGACTAGCCCTCATTCGGAGCCCAAGTCGTTTCAGCAAGAAGACATGCAAGTGAACTAAGGTTTAAGCGTGAATCAGTGCGAAAAATTTTGCAAAGTGAGTTAAAATTTCATCCCTATAAAATGTGTGTTGTTCAGAAGCTATAGGAAAGAGATTACGCTCAGCGAGAGGACTTCGCCGTTCACATGCAAGTGTTGCTCGAAGATAATGACAGCACAATAATCATTATGAGTGATGAGGCACATTTTAATTTAAATGGAGAAGTTAACAAGCAAAATCCTGTCTAGATGTCTAGACAGAAATGAACACGTTTATTTTCAACAAGATGGCGCCACAACCGCATACTGCTCGCTTGTCAATGGCTGTGGTCCGTCGGATGTTTCCAGGAAGGCTCATTTCCCGTTTCGGCGACATCCAGTGGCCCCCAAGGTCACCAGACTTGACGACTTGTGACTTTTTTTGTGGGGGTACCTCAAATCACAAGTCTGCAACAACAAACCTCGCACCTTGGCAGAGCTAAAGGATGCAATCAAGACCAAAGTGGCAGCAATTGATCAAGAGCTTCTCGAACGTGTACATGTGGATTTTCTTAAAAGGTTAGAAACCTGCATTCAAGAAAATGGACACCATCTATTTGACGTTATATTCCATAAGTAACATTGTTCTTAAATGGCATGTAATTACAAACATTTATATGTAATAAAATGAGTTTTATGTTAAAAAGTAAATGGTTTATGTTTATTTAAAAAACCGTCCGGTTCCCGGTGGTCACCCTGTATTATTAATTTTGAATTTATTTAAATGTAAATGAGCTTTGGTAATACAAAAATACTTAAATCAAATAGTTCAGACATTTTGTGCCTAATCAAATTAAATTTGATTTTTTCTAATTGTTAAAGTAATTATTCAGTCAATAATTCGAAATTTAAATTTAATTTCTTTATGTATGTATATCTGCCCGCACAATATCTCGAAAGATAAATTGACAAAAATGATTCAAATTTTACCAGAAGCTTCATTTCTATAAAGGCAAACATCGAGTTCGATGATGGTGCATGTTTGATGGAATTTGGCTAGGCGTTAGCGAACATATTTACACTGGTGTTTACTATGGTCTCAACGAGAAAATTGCATAATTAATAAATCTGTGAACATCTCATTACAATTATATGACATTTGTATATGTCACATAATAGCCTAATGACAAGCTATAGACTTAAAATTGCTGATACAACCGCGGCGAAGCCTACTTCGTAATACTTGGTTTATCGTACTCCTACCTTGCAAATTAGACTTACACGAGAAATTGTATCTAAGCAACCTATAACGTTGCTTACACAGTTTTAGTATTTTATACCAAAATAATCCTTTTAGTGCGTTATTTCTGATTTATTTAATGGAGTCTAAGATAAAATATTTTATTTTTGAAGTACGCTTCAAACTTAAAAGTCCGTTACATCTTGCATTATTTATAAAAAAATAAATTAGTTACAAAATCGAGTTTCCTCATACTTGTCATAATCTACATCAGGTCAAAACTCGTCACGCCTATATACAGGCGGTATATCTAACTTCCATTCCTTGCCATGTATTTCTGTATTTCATCATTTATTGTGATTCCAACTGAAATCCTTCCCCTCCCTTCAACGCCGGTTGCTGTTAAAGCTGATTAGGTGGGCTTTTTTCAAGAGGGAGGATGTACGGCACACCCTCAGATTAAATGTTCGTTTAAATTAAATATTCCTCTTTGCCAAATAAAGGATTTTCCTCTCAAAAATGAAGATTTTAATTGTTGTCTTATTGCGGGCAAGAAAAAGGGCTAGATTTCTTTATAGGCGAATTTCGTACTTATTTAATTTTTTGTTATTGGTTTTACCAATAGACGGTACGATGAACGGGGAGTAGTACCTTCATAGACCACGTCCTCGGTTTAATATGACTAATGTTATTTTCGTTTTAAGGTCCATTAAGTTTTATCTACTTACATAATGGAGGACATCCACATAATTGTGATTTTACGTACTCCATTTCAGAATTAATTGAAACTAAAAATGAAACAAATTTTGTTAAACTTTAGTTCGTAATTGACACTTTCCAATACAGTGTGTGTATGTGGTGTTGTCTTACAATGTAATTAATTAATTAATTTTTAAAAGAAAGATCCTAAAAGCGAAACTTGTACACAGTTCGGCTTGGTTCAAGAAATATCTCTGGTACATTGCTCTTATGGATAAACATGATGGCAACGAGAAAATCTCAACAAAATTTGTACGTCGGATAACAATCCGAGAACGATATATGAAACGGTAGCATGTAACATTGTAACACATGTGATGAAGTTACTTCGTTGGATCGGTTGGTAGACTTCGTTACTTTCTGTCGGATTTTTTTATACTCCGTTGTCAGTTTAAAATCACTTGAAGATTTAATTAATATGAGAGTTTAATTATGTGAATGTCTTATAGGGTATCTAAGCATAACTGACTATATTTTAAGAAGGTAAATTAACAATGGTTGGATAGAACTACCCGATTTCAATTGTGTTTAGTAGACAGATCTAAAAATTAAATTTCCTGTTTGTAAACATGCGTTTGTAATGAAATCCAATGAAGTGAAAATCGTGCCTTTCTTTTCTTTCTAAATTTAATGACGTCGAATGCAATTAAATCATAATGAACTCATTAATGCAATAAAATATACAGTATTCTTTAATGTAGGCTACGCATAGTGGATCAAAACTAAAAATTACAGAACCAAGAGAGAATACTTAGAACGGCAGGCAGCCAAGCGAAGCTTTATAAGTCTCTTCCGTCTCCGAGCTATTGATCCACTATTTACAATCTACTGCAATACAAATAGATTATTTCCATACAATTTAGTAGTTAATGTTCTGATATAAAAATGTTAATGTATTACGTAATGTATAAATTCTTCACGTTAATACTTAAAATAATTTTATTATACATGAAAACTTTCTAAAATTCTAAATTTTAAATTCTCAGGAAATATGCTGAAATACTAGATAATTATAAATATTACTTAATAACTGCTTATATTAACTAAAAATGTCTACCATATGTAATTTTGTATGAACAAATCAACAGCCGCCTTTTATGTTATTAAATAGATTAACATTCTTTAACTTTGTATTGTAAATAATTTTTCTTACAAATATTGGTTCTTTAGAAGGTGAAAATAAAATTAAAAAAATATAAGTATAGTATTATAAGTATGAACTGACCACATCTAAATGTTCAGTTGTTACAGAGGTGACAAAAACGTAAGTGGCCCATGAGGGGATCGAACCCGCGACCTTCGCGTTATTAGCACGACGCTCTAACCAACTGAGCTAATGGGCCGTAGGTTTTCGCACATTGCAGCATTCTCTTTACCGCAACACAGATCTATTTTGTCACACTTCACTTGACTTACCTTAATATTATTTTAAGTTCACCTTGGCCTCAGTAAAAAAGCTACATACATTTGAATATTTGGCTTCTACAGGGGTCTATATTAGCCCCCGTGTTCTTTATTTTCTACAGTATATAAAATGTGGCCTTCTGGACTCACTAATAACGATTAGTTATTATTAATTGTTGTTATTTATTACCATCTTCTTAACTACCAAAAGTGATCTGAAATTTGACACCTAAACAGTTAAGGTTTAAATACAAATCTTAGTGTATCTACACACATTCAAATAGCGTATTTTCGTACTTTCAAATATTATGTTAATATCCTGAGATATCTCAAAACCATAAGAAGCTCTTAGATAAACCCTTAACCGAACATTAAAATGTTTATAGGTTTTACCGTAATTAATTAGCATTTCATGATTTTGGCGTAGCCTACATATTTTTCAAGATTGCACTAGAGATCTTGGCAGCAGCAAGTGGAAGTCATCCCAGACCTTTAAATTTTCTATTACAACCTCTGGAGGACGACTTCCTGCATATAATATTAATTTTAAAACTGTTTTTTTTTTCGCTTAAAATGGCTTTCGAATTATTCAAAAGAGTTTATTTCGAATTTGTTTGTGAACATTATTTTACTATCTCGACCCCCAATAAAAATCTGTTTAAAATTCAACTATTCAAAGTATTCATAGATATAGAATTTTGAAATTATTAACCTTTTCTTTATAATCCTGCATTAGGGAAGATTGACCAAATAAATCTCAACTTTGAAAAAATAGACGCTATCTTTATCTCAGAAAAATGTACTCATAACACTAAAGGCATGTTGGTCAATTCAATTTAGAATATTGACGTGTTTTCTTGTCTTATCAGTGATCCTTAAACTGCATTTTAATATATTAACCTACAGTTAATTCAGAGTGCATGAAGTTTATATATATATATATATATATATATATATATATATATATATATATATATATATATATATAAAGGCTTAGCTTAGAAATGATTCTCTTGTTGATGACTTGCGAGTAGATTAACCAAACATAAGCGGGGATCCTGTCCAGATAAAGCCACTTTGTACTTGGTGAAGGGCTGAATATTGAAACAAAGCAGCGGCCAACGTGACTCTGGCCATAAACCGACAGCGAAATTGTTTTAACTGTTTTGTCCTTCCAACATGAGTTTGTGGTTTATGTATTTGTGCTTCGTATGAGTTAGTAGCATTTTTAAACACGTGTTTAATTGTGCAATATTAATTGCTGTACTATATTTCTTATTCTTTGATATTCCTTAGCTGCATACCACAAATATTAAATTCCAAATGATTACTACCCTAAAATTAAACAAGGCCAGAAAAAATATTTAGGGCAAAGATTATTTCTTTAAATAGATATGTCATTTTGCTTAAATAAACATTAATTAGCTATTGTCATTTCGCAAAGTCATATTCTATAAACTAAAAAATTGTTTTAAGTTATATTATACAACATGAACATAGCGCAAAAAAATTAAAATGTTGCATGTATTTAGCTGTGTGTTTTTATTTGGGTATGATACAAAACAGCAAAAAATGTCTTATTTAGGTTCAATTATCTAAAATTCCTCGTAATTTAAATAATAATTTTTAGATCGCTTTTTTTAACCGCTGAATCTCTTAAAGTTTTTATCATTCTTAACCAGAAACCGATTTGGCAATCTTAGGTTGGATTTTTTGCCCATTACTACACTAATGGGAATGACTGACAACTATGCCCTGAGTTGTGTTAATTTTTCCAAATGAAACGCTCCTCCCCACACTACTCCACCTTCACCACGATTAATAGTTCTCAAGATAAGGTCAACTCGTACTTGTGCTAAGGCCCATGTATTAAACCCGCATCTCTTCAACCACGAAACTGTGTAGAGATTTATTCCGCCCTTAAAACCAAAAACGTGCCGAGAGCAGAGAGTGCATCAGTGGTGATTTATTATATTATCACGATAATTTGTTATTTATAATATTGGTGACAGCTTAGTTCCATGTACGTACTTGCCTCATTATGCCGCGCAAGCGGTTTATAGAAATATTATTAAGGTCCTTGTTTCCTTTAAATACCTCTCTGGAGTTTTTGCAATACTCGTACTATTTTTATCCTAGAATTTATTTTTACATTGGGCAAGAGTTTTCAAGCTCTAGTGCTTAGATGATAGCCAATGATGAATAATTTAAATAAAAAGCATTTTAGAGGTCGCCTCCAAAAAAACTATATTCCTCAATCTGGTAGTCAGTTCTCCGTATTCGTCCTTACCTGACTCAAGTAATATTTTCACTTCATAAGACATGCCTTCGTACATCCTGATTAGTTTTAGTAGTAGAATTTCTGAAGATCCTAGAGCTTATATATTCCAGGTGTTCATAATAAATTCACAGACGACCGAAACGAACAAAAGAAATTCTCGACCTAATTAGCGTCTTCTCGGTAAAATATCATTTCAAATGAAGGGATACTTTCTATTTAAGAAGATGAAAGTGTATTCTAAACAGAATTTTACTTTGATTCCTATAAAGTAATGTACGCTTTCCACACCAACACAACTTCTAAATTCTTCGTGTCAGACCATTATATTTAGTTATTCAGTTTTGAATTTATCCTTTATTTGGAACCTTGGATTTCATTTCATGAAAATTTGTGAGTAAACCGGATAGGCATTTCCTGATTCATTAGAATTTCCTAGTTTGCATAGTGTCTATTTGGGTAAAGGTAAGATATGTGATTGAAAGAGATTTGAGTTCATCTACGAGAGAAATATTCGATGGTGTGAAATTAAGTGAGAAAACATTTTTTTTTCTTTCTATATTAGTAGAGTAATTACATTATAAACTGCTATTGATAAACATAAATCAATTACACCCGGCACAAAAACCATTCTTGTTGCATTAAGTTGATATTTATTAACATATTATATTACAAAAATATGTTTATTTTTATGGACGTTAGATTATGTTACGTGAATACGCCTCCACAAACTGCATCGTCCTGTGAAGAGATAACTTACAACAATGCTGTTGTCTTGACTGGTCTTAGACGTTTACAGACACTACAGGATACATGTTAAAAAGTTAAGCACGTGGTTTCCAAGATATCTCAAAGTGAACTACACGTAAGTCATACTCTCTGTGGGGAAAAATTAGAAATTAGAAAAGAAATTCTCTGTGGAGAGTAAAAAAACTAGAAGTCATCTTGAAAGCGTAGCCGTTGAAAAAACCCATAACTACGTTATGTTTAGAAGACTTGAATAAGTCTTATTAAGATTTTAGTCTTGGAGAAGTTTAATAGAAATGTACTTAGCTGAAATGCACTAAATCTAAATAGTAAGTAGGTCGTTTTTGTAACAATAAAATGATCAAAATGAAACAAATTGAAACGATTAAGATTATAAATATAAATAAATTATCCAAATACAAGAACTCCTACATGTATTAAGAACAATTATTCACTGATTACACATAAAGAAGACTTGAGTACCCACGTAATGTTTATTTATATTGACATGGAGAATATGTGACTTTTCAAAAGGTTGATTTATTGCTGGCTTTAGACCAATACATCACATCCTTTGAGAAACTTTCTCTGTATAACACATAGTTTATCTGTGTCCAGCATTTTATCGATGACTTCATCGACAGTTTATCCCTGCGGTTGTGGCGTCTTTAATTTTATATACCTATAAAATAATAAATTGCTCATTGTTGTTATAATAAAATGTTCCTTTTACGCAATTTAAAAATGTTAAATATAAGACTACATAGAAAATATTCAAAAATTACAAATTAATAATAAAAGGAAAAAATAATAAACACTTTAATATGATTTCGAATTCAGTTTTTCGTCGGCTATTTTACATTGTATAAAATGACCTGCCGTTCTATTTATGAGTTTTGGTTTTTAAGAGTTTATTTTTGTACAATATTTACATTTTTAGAGATAATCAAGATATTTCATAATATATTTATGTATGGTATTGCTTAAAGATTTTTATTACTACAATTCGTGTTTATTTTATTTTTGATGCAACAGTTTGTTTATTCGTTACAAAATAACATAAAAATACAAATTTCTACACATTTTTCTAACGATTTTTAAAATAGATAGAGATAATTAATTATTACAAATAATTTGGTCAACAAAACTTCTACAATGATGCATAACTTGACCAATGCTTACATTTCAAGTTCTTGAGAACATTATCTGTAGACCCTGTAAAAGAGTTTGTAGAACATCGTTTACTTACAAATTGAAAAAATATTTTTAAAAGAATCTTTATAATTAATTAAGTGCGGAACATATTTTATAGCATAGACAGCTATAACCGTCCATCTGCTAAACAAACCTGATTATACCGTCTATAAAACCTATGTATATTACATATAGGTGTAATATACATAAATATACTAGTATATATTTATGTATCTGTTTTTTTTGTATTCATGTATGTTTATTGTATGTGTATGTGTATCTGTGTATTGTATATGTAGTAACATGCATATTAGTTTGTTCGTTACTAAAATAAAATCTGTACATATGTTTACTAATTTTTACTAATCATTATTAAATAGAGAAAGATTTTTAAAAGTCTCTTTAATATAGTCTGCTGAAAGGATCTTTTAAATTTATGTGCAACTTGCCCCATTTTTATATTTTAAATGATTCAGAATTTGATCATCTACTCTGGGTTTACGGGAACATGCTGTACTTAATAATTGATCAAAAAGTTAAAAAAATTAAACTTTTTGGTTATTTGATCAAGTATGGCTTTTTGTTCAGTTAGGTTTAACTTTTCGCCTGCAAAATACATATTGGTATACTGCAAGGGTGGTATGATACACCACGTGTACAAGTACATACAAACTAACTAAATGATTGTTGCCTGAAAACAATACCCAACTTCCTCCCCATGTATTTGTATAAAGAAAAATGTAAAATAATAGAGGGCAAACAAAGCTTTCATTTCACAGAGATAAAGTGTTGTGCATACACAAATGAACTGAAAGGCTTCTACATTTATTAATGAACCGCCAAGAGTTCTCTGAGTAGTGGAATCGTCTTTTTATTTCCTCCGACACTTGGAGCTTATGAGTTCGTATCAACAGATAAAGAACCAAAAGTTCATAAAGCTATAATTAGAAGTGTCGCCTGTACTAATTTCAGTTACAGAGGGATCTCCTACATTCTAGAATTTCTTAACAAGGCATAATGTGTTTTCAAAATTTAAACTTCCTTTAAAGTAACATTCAAAATGCTCAAAATTTTCCGAAGATAAACATTTGATATTTAACCTTATAAGCTACACAGTTATAGTTAAACAGAAACCGATTTAGACATAATATTCCATACAATACAGTAAAATACATAACTACCATCATACAGATTTCAGTTATGTATTTCAATGTGTATTCTTTTCACACCTTTAAGCTCGGCTTTTATTCTAACGTGTATTGTGCCTGACTGTCGTATTTCTTATAAGCCTGCCTCCGAGAGGGAGTCTGTAAGACTCTTCTGCCTATTGCTGGGAGCTGACTAATTTGCTCTGTCGTAACGCATACTGAGATAAGTTTACTATTAGTTTTGTTGCAATTCATGTCTTTAAATCTATATATGGTAACGTCTCAACGAAATTCAAAATCAGTGCTATTCTTACTAATTCCTCCTAGGAATATGCTGATTATGTATAACCTGTTCCTTCTTCATGCAAGAGAATAATTTAAGCTACTATTTCAAATGTTAAAAATTTCATATGATTATACTCAATGTGTTCGACAATTTATGCATTATGCGATTTTCTTTTTGCCATCATGATTACTCATTAATCAAATACAAAATGTTCACCAACGCCCAGCCAAATCTCATGAAGTGACATGCACCATTATCAAACTCGATGTTGCTTACATACAACTGAACCTTGAGCAAAATTTCAAGTCAGTAGGTAAGTGCAATCTCGAAATACCGTTTGAACTGAGAGAAACACATTATTCCAGCCCCAAAATTGAAAGGCTTCGCTAGCGCTCAGCCAATAAAACAGCATACATCTATTTATCACAATATGTATTTTTTTATCGTATTGAAATTATTTTTAAAAATTTACGTTTCAGCAAACAAGGATTCATAACAAATAACAAAACAATTCAACGTGTAATAACGGTTTTTACTCTATTTGTTGAGTATACAAACACAGAATAGACAATGAATATTCACCGCAATTACAACAAATTATGTGGGATCATTGAATAGGACAGAACACTGAGTAATTAACATTGTGTTCAGCTTAATATATGCGATACTTACTTTGCGTTTGCGTTTGTATTGTTATTTACATGCCTATTACCTTTCACTGGTGTAAATAATTTGTCATTACTGATGTAACATAGTTTAAATGAATTGGATATTCATAAATTCAAATTATTCACTGTAATATTGTTTTTAACGTATATCATTTATTTTAACCTATTATTGATGCTATATAATTACACTAAGTGACTTTAAATATAAATCCCAACAAATGAAATCATCTATGAGATTTCGTCCGGTCTTTTTATGGTTTTATAATAAATATTCTAAAAGATACCTTTGTAAAAATACAGAGAAAAATTATGTAAATATTTAGACCTACGTAGTCGATCGTATTACCGAGTAAATGTATAAGCCAATTTTAAATTTTGAAAAATGAAATCTAGTTTAATGTACACGAAATTATTTAGATAATAGTGATGCATAATTACTAAAATGCAATATCCTTTATGTACTCGATAGTTTGGTATATCCGTAGCAGATTTGAATATATAAACCGGTCTGTTTGATTCATAATGAATACGTAATCCATTAGGATATAATGAGACAGCCAATGATTTAATAGTCTGGACATATGACTCTATAGTGTCTGATTCAGTCAGAGCTATCCACTGCTATACAAAGTCAGATATAAACTACAAGGGTCAAAGGTATTTGTATTATAAAGCATTTGCGAGGTGAAACATTTATAACTTATATTCGTTTTAAAATGGTGGTCTAAAGTGTTTAGAAAAAGGTGTTTTTTTTATTGCCACTGTTATGGTGCGAACCTACACAAGAATATAATGTTTGATACTTTATGACACTAGGTTTCAATTGACACCATGCATAACCGTATTTTTGCCAAAATATTCTAGCACCGTGAAATGTACTGTTTTAATGTCAAATGCCCGTAACCATAAAAGTTTAAAATTTGAAGTGGAGTGTAAGCCGTATAAAATTAAAGGAAAATTCACATTTACATTTCTTTTTAATCTCTCAATATGTAAACCTGAGTCTGATTGAAACTATTTATGGTTAACTTGCGTCAGTTTACATTGTACTCCTATATAGGAAATTAAGAGGCCAAATTATTATTACAAATTACAAACGGTTCCCACGTTTGTTCAGAATCTCAATGGAATACTCGGCTTTGTGTATTATTCTGTCTCAAATGTTTGTCTTCAAACATCACAGAATCTTACTAAGATATTAGTTTAAAATCATATAATTATATTGTCTTAGAAAAAGACACGATGTTCCATTTAAATATTTCAAACTCAATAATCATTTTTATAAGTTTTGTATTACCACTTAGAAAAACAATTATTATGTAGCCGATTTATGAAGCTCAATTTGTATGTGTTTTGTGTATCTGTGGATTTGATTACAGCTAATCACAACCTTACAGTGTAAGTAAGTCCCATCAAATGGAATTTTAATTATCAAAAAATATATATTTTTTCTTAGTACGAGAAATAAATACGTGGTGATGTTTTTAAACCAATTGAACATTAAAACATTTATATGATTCATTGATACAATTTAATATTATCAAATTAAATATATAAAAAGCTTTATTCTGTAGTATAATAAATATAATTTATACTTATAAAGTTGAAATTTTTTTAAACAAATAGTTTGGTGTTAATTTACTAAAAAGTCTGCTTACTACACCTCTGAAGTTAGCATTTCAGTCAGGTTGTCTGAAACAGACTGTATAACTTAAAACTTCACTATTATTCGCGTTGTACGTATCAATTAAAAACAATACAGTCTTATCTAGTTTATACCCTTGATCAATTGCAAATGGCTGTATGACACTGTCAAATAATTATAAATGTATCGAATAACGTATTATTACGTAATTTTAGAACTAAATGACACAACAAAATATTTATATCAAATCATTTCAATATTCTAAATAATATTTCTCGTTTTAAACAAAATACAAAATACATTCGGTCGATAGGTATCGTGTGGGGTGTGGATTGAGGTGGAAAACAATGAAGAGGTGACTGTGGAAATAAAAGCCCAGCTCTGGTTTACCCGGAACATTCTCAGCGGTCCATTAGAGAATGGAGTCGACCAAACTTTCTCTCCTCGTGTCCGTGAACCTTACCGCTATGACGTCATGGCTCATGTGTTCTATTCTGTACTATTTATCGAAGTTAACCACGATCTTTCAACAGCATGTAGAAAGATGTAAGAAGATACAACTATATACATGCGTTAAAATGTAAGTGTATTCTTTCTTTAGAATATATTATTGTACGTCAAAATTCACAGCACAAGTACGTAAAATAAAACAAGGCAGGAGTATGTCACATCACGTGTCGTTTTAACAGGTATTACTGAGGTTGTATACAAATTTTCAAATTTTTAGTCACATTTGTCACTATTTCATGTGATTATATATTTTTTTAACTTCTTTATTATATGATTTTCATGTTGCCATAATGGTTACCCATGAGAACAAAGTAAACATTTTCTCTAAGCTTTGTCCAATGCTATGGAGAGACATGCACCATCATCGAAATTGATATCGCCTGTATAGAAATAAAGCTTCATGCAAACTGTCAATTTTATAGGGAAGTTCGTTCTTGAGATATCGTGCGGACATACAGACAGACAGTTATGAAATATTTTTGCGAGAAAATTACTCTAATATGAACAAAATTGCTTCATATTATACCGATATCGGCGATAATTATTCATGAACCGACCGGTTCTTCTTATAATCATGTCATGGGCATTACCTCGAATTTTTTTACCTCATATATTTCATTTAATAAAATTAAATTTTATAAATGAATTATATACTTTTTACAATTGTTCAATGGGTTAAAAACACCACGCCCTTATTTCTCTTACTAAGAAAAATAAATAGTTATTCATCATTGAAAATTCATCATTTGAGAGGACGAAATCACGCTGAAAGGTTGTAATTAGTTGTTACTAAATCAACAGGTACACAAAAAATCATGTAATCATAAGTCGGCCATATAATAACTTTTTTATTATGTTGTCATACAAAATGTATAACACAATTATTGATTGTGAAATATTTAATGGACCTTTGTGTCTTATTTTGAAACAATACGTTTATACAATTTGAACAAATATATCAATAAGATTCAGTAAGATAAATATTTGAGACAGACGGACACCCCAAAGCCAAGCTTTCCATTGAGATCCTGAACAAACCTGGGAACCGTTTGAATTTTTAATAATAATTTGGCCTCTTAAATGCCCATATATTAGTACAATGTAAACTGTCATAAGGTCACTATAGGGTTTACATCAGTCTCAGTTTTATAATGGTGAGATATAGAAAGAAATGTTAGTGTTTTAAAAATGTCCTTTAATGAGATTTAGATACGCCCTCTTCACATTTGCAATATTTTGGTTATGGGTATATTATATTTAAAAAAGTAACTTTTTACAGTGCTAGAACATTTTCCAAAAATTGCGGTTATGCGTGGTGTCAGTTGAAAACACATCAACTAGTACTAGTGTCATAAGTATCGAAAAATATTTTCTTGAGCGGGTTCCCTCACAAGAGTGGCAATAAAATAAAACCAAAAACACGTAAATAAAGGTAGAAGTACGTCACGCCTTGTGTCGTGTAACAGGTATTGCTGAGGTTGTATACAAATTGTCAAAGGAGTGGGACTACACTCGTGTTAGGGACAAAAGGCTATGTGGAGGCAAAGTTTTCACTAAAACGGTCAACAAAAACTGAGTGTGTTTGAAAATTTATCATAAGTTTGACATAACATATGTGATGAAGTTATTTTGTTGGTGTGTCGGTTCAAGAATAAGATAGATCATTTTAACATAACTTGCATGTCTTCTCCAAAGACTTAAACTGCAAAAGATGCCCTTTGTTAAAAACTCTTCCTTTAAGTCACGTCGTTCCGTCATCCTCTTTAGTCATTTGTTAATTACTCATTTAAAAAACCAGATCTGTCTTAAACACGATCTTTGGGAGTGCCACAACTCTAAATTATTTACAAAATACAAACATATTTACTGTACATTTAAATTTACATAAGGAATTACAACAACAATGAAAGGAATTGTTCAGATAACTTCGTAGATCAGTTGACTGCGTGCAGAGATGGGTCTTATACAAAATATATGTATTGACCATTGTTTAAGTCACTGAAATTAGTTTTGTTTGTTTATAATTAAAAGTAACAACCATAGATTACATTTTACCAGCGTCTTCTTATTGGAAATTCTAAATGCTTAATATATGATCAAACACTCCAATAAAATGAAAAAGTTTTATTTTGTGAGGCCTTTCGTGCTCAAAGAACACATCGTCAGACCCACATAACTTTTATTTCAGTTATGTGGGTCTGACGATGTGTTCTTTGAGCACGAAAGGCCTCACAAAATAAAACTTTTTCATTTTATTGGAGTGTTTGGTCATATATTAAGCAACCATAGATTATATTAATATTAAGTATAAATCAATTATAAGCATATTTTTAATTTTAAAAATGATAAAATTACAGAAGCAAATTAAAGTTAACTGTTGTGTAAAAACTTTATTTAAAATCTTTAAAATATAGATAATAAACGTTAGTTAATTAATATCAATGGAGAAATTACTGCAAATCTTGAAATTTAAAATTATGAACTAAAATATGGAAAATCTACTTTGAAGGGAGAAATTATTAATTGAAAAATAATTACAGGTGATGATTGTACGGAGATTGTATCAACATCTCTGCAGCAGCAGCACCGATACGGAACAGCCACTTACGGACCCTCCGCCTGTACACAGCGACGCTTCAATTATTGCTACAGCCAATCTGCGGTACACCTGATGCACAATGTAGTATGAACTTAAGCTTCGTAAATTGCAGCTAGGCCAGTTAAGTGAACATTTTTTCTGTCATGAAGCATATTAGAAGATATTTCTTGAGTGTTAAATCAAATAAATATTAAGTAAGCTTGAATGTACGATTGGCGAATATTTATGACTGGAAATTCTTAAAAGAGTGCATTAGTAGATTATCAATTGTCCTTCACTAATATGGGTTTAATTATGCTTCTTTGCGTAACACATAGCAGCTCAAATACATACACGCTGAGGCCCTGTCCCAGGCAAGGATCCTATACTGCAGCTGGGGCTGTACGTAGACGAAGTACCTCTTCAACGAATTACAGACAGCTCCGATTGAGCTGCAAAATGTATGCTTAGATACGGT
This sequence comes from Homalodisca vitripennis, assembly GCF_021130785.1. NCBI lineage: Eukaryota > Metazoa > Arthropoda > Insecta > Hemiptera > Cicadellidae > Homalodisca > Homalodisca vitripennis. The sequence goes on along the minus strand of NW_025776784.1, from coordinate 57,064 downwards.
TTCTTAAGCGGTTTTTAATATATTGAACATGTGGCAACAAAGTAAATTTGCCACCATAACGACGCCTACCTATTTATTCACGTTGCGTTGTTACGTCAGATATTCACCAATCACCTCCAATGATGTGTAGCTCGTCGTGTTTCTTTGGTTCTGATCCTGCTTACCCTTCTTGGCATCCTGGATGAGAGATCTCTCGTCTATCCAATAGATCAGAGGTCTGTTGACGTCCTACATGTTTTTCCCGCATATCAGTGTGCCATTTGAACATACATTTAGATGTGAAGGTCCGAATTTAATCTCAAAAACTTCAAGGTAGATATATGCTTGATTGAGACGTAGTATAACACTACTTGGTAGAATCCTGTGGTATCGGCTTTTTATTACTTGGCATGTTGATGATCTGAAATGAATGGCTAATCCTAAATCCAAAAGGTGAATATTTTTAATAGTTATTTTTTTAACATATTTAGGTAAATAAAAAAGTGTTTAAAAAAAAAATATGGTTGCCTGTAAAGTCGGTTTTACGGGCGAAGATTTTACGTGACAACGTCTTTTTCTCGGTAGAATATTTATTGATATGAATATTATTAAATTGCACAATAGGAACAAGGAATTGAATGAAAATAAGAATTGCACAAATTTTAACTATAGAAATATATTTTGTTTACTAAAACATTGTACATAATTTGAAGTTAATTAAAATTTGTTATTGTAAATGGTAAAGTTGAATAAAACATTTACTAAAATTGGAATTTGAAATTCTTGCTAAACACAGTTAAATTCTAACTCCGCGCGTAATGATTGGTCGGTTTAGTTCGTTTGTTCGGTCGCACTGTTATGACAGGTTAGAGGTTATAATTTGTTATTTTAAATGTTTGACTAGCAATACGCGCTGTTTCTTCTCAATCGACTGAATTACGATTGATTGCAGAGTGATTTAAACTAATAATTTACTTAACACTATTAACATTTGTCAATAGTATGACATAACCTATAAACTCAGTTTCTCAACTTTTGTGTCAATCTAACAATTAATCAATCAATCATAGTTTACGATAATGAAATATCAGTGTACAATTATTTACCTTTATTGTTGTAGTTGTTGTAAATGACGAATCTAAGCACTCCACATTTTCACGAATAAACATAGTTATCTGCTTTATCCCGTGCGGCGGACCCACAGTTATCTGCTTTATCCCGTGCGGATCCCGTGCGGCGGACCCACTGGACGGGCATCGTAACGTTACCGGGCGTTACACTTTTTCATGAGTGACTCCGAGCCGCAACCTAATTTAAGACGTTGTCACGTCAAAATAACAGTATTTAGAAACTGTCCACCATTATATGTTAATTAAATAAAACACTGCGTTTTGAGGAAAAAATCTTTACTTATATGCACTCAAAAATTTAAAACCAAAAAATGTGGCAATGAACTGGCCACATAGCGATGGAAAATGTCACAATCCTATTATCCTTTTAAATAAATCATCCTCAATAACAAATCTTAAAAAAACCAAATATTTTAAAGTTCAGTTTTATAAGAATTATAAAAAATATTTAGTAATTGTGTTAAACAGTTCAACCCGTTTCATACCATATATAAAACTATTAAGCTATACTCATTTAATCTACCCATAATAAGATACCTTTTCAAAGAAAAACATAACATATTGTACTGGAAACTAAGTCTAACACAGACTCCATAAGGATAATCTATCAAGACTAACAAGTTCCCATTGTACTGCGACTCTGGCACCGCCTGCAAGTTACAAACTGCAATTTACTAACAAACTTCTTGATCGCACTGTGATCAATTGTGTTAGCATTACATGAGACAACGGTGCATTTTGGCTGCTCAAGTTGATGTTCAGTTTCAATTGCCAGTCATCATGCGAGCTTGCGTCCTGGTTCTCATGCTTGTAATCATATTGTGTAGTTTAGATTTGTAACAAGACAATCACGTCCAAACATGTCTAACCAGCTATTTTACATCGATACATTTCTACTCATAAAGTCCTGCTTCCGATATGTCTTGTGAACCCAAGGTTCCAGAGCAGATGTCCAGTTGTAAACTATGTACTTTAAACCGCATTCTTGTGTTAGTGCATTGCAAATAAGCAGAGTTGGTATCCCGTGTGTTTCTGTTAAAAATAATTATTAAAGGAACAATTCTGAAATTCTGAATGCCAATTTTGCATAAAATCCTAACCTTTATAAAAAAAACAAATGTTTTATATATCAAAATTTCTAACTGTTGTGTACTTTATTTAGTGAGCGTTTTCTTCTGACATTATCCTGTCACGTTCTAAACCTGAGTCAAAAAAGCAATATTTAACCTCCAAAGCTAAACCTAATCTAAATCCACACCTAGAATGAAATTCTTAATTTTCTAGCTAAAAAATTTAAAATTAGGATTACTATCATGTGTATTCTAATTTGATATTGTAAACAAAATCTAACGATTAATGCAGTAATCACGCAATACTAGTTTAAAATCTTATCATTTCAAGAGAAGTCTTCATTAGGTAAAATACTAAGTACAAAGTTTATAACTCAACTCGAGGAGAAGTCAGGGATCATCTTAGTTCATGAAGTTAACTAGACTTTAAAAGCAATCCAAAGCTCGAGACGTGTCAAAGTTTGTTTAACTTTAATACTGTTTATGTTTAACAGCTGTTAGCTTATCGTTTATCTTATCTCAATCACTTTCCTGGCGGAAACAAATAATAATTTTATCTGTGACTGTTTTGTTCCGCACTTGTACCAGGCTTTCCAACTGCCGTTGAGTTGTGTTTAACATAATGGGTGTTAAGGTGTATATCATACCAAACGAGTTAATCGTGTAGATCTGTGTCATTGAAAATAACTGTATAATAATTTAATGTTTATTCCTTTATAAAACTAATTTTGTTTTTAATTAGGCTTGTTTTAATACTCGACTTGTCAGTGAGGAACTTTCTCTTTCTATGAGAGCATTAGCCAAATCATTTTTAACTAAATTATTTCAACAGATTTATGGTAACCTTTTAAAAAAGAGTTTTGTAAAGTAAGCCAACATTATAAATTATGCCGTGTAATTTTAAAGATCCTCTAAAGATACTTTAATCCTGGTTAACACGGGTCTATAATTAGACAGGTAATGAACTCAAAATTGGACCGGGCAGAAGCACACTTTCAATAACAAGAATAACAAGCAAAATAACTGGAGTAATTAATATTCTATAATGTTCTTTCTCATTATAGGATCAGTGTTAGAATTTAATATTGCTGAAAGCATCTGTAACAACCACAAAAACTCTTTTAGTATTTTTACATAAAATTTTATATACATGTGCTCACTGCACCAACAAGTTTAATATTGCACAGATCAAAAGGACAAGTTCCTAAATTCCCATTAAATTTAATTTTTAGAATATTTCTTTTCCCAAAATTATTCAAAATAATTAAGAATGAATATTGACTGGACTCCAGTTAAAAAGTTCACTTACCCGCAGGTTCGATGACGATTAGCAAGAATAACTCTAAGCACTTTCAAAGACTTGACTCGTTACTGCTTCTACAGATCAACTGAGACGGGAGGTACGGCACGTCTACCTCACCCCACCTCTCAATTTCGTTATCAAAACACTCCCATCTGCGATGCGCGCCTCGCTGATAGAAGTCTCCTTTGTACTGTCCAGTCCTTATCATTCTTCTGGGCCTACTCCTTCCACCGGTAATCCAAATTACCCCAGAATTACAATCGGTACAACGTTAAGACCGTGTTGTACAAATCCGTATAGTAGTGTTGTGATTTATTTTTGTTTCGTTGAACGCGCACAATTTAAAACGACATTGTATTAAATTAAACTGGCCTCTACTGCTAATGTAATAATGATTATAGAAGTGGTAGAACATGTTTAAGAATTTATTCTGTAATGTGTTTTGTTTCCATAGAATTTAAGTTAGTATACAAATTAGTAAACTTTGTTTGTTTACTAAATTGTATATTCTGTTTCCTCGTTGTCGACATCATTACCTATAAGACCATTGTAACCAGAGTCACTTTTTGGCGTACAAAAGTCGATACTCGCGGAGTGCCTATGTTTACCAATTTCAATACCGAAATGAAATGAAATGAAAAATGACTTTATTAGAGGCGAAGTTAGGACTATAAAGTCCAGAATACCGATGTAGAGGTTGTAGAGAAGGAAGTTTCACACCAAATTCCAACCCTCTAATTTAACTGGTTCGACACTAATCTTGTGTACAGACGGATAGAAATAGTTTTCCCCCGTTAATAACTGGCGGGAGAGGCTTCTCTAAACGTTCAGACAATAAAGTACTCTGGCTCCCCCGAAATTCATATTGGTATTATTCATGAGTACGTGTGAGGGAGATTAAATAAAACATACTTACTTTCTCAATACTGCAAGAATAATGATGAAATAACATTTTTCTGGACGTTCTAAAATCTTGAATTAAGTCCAAATAAAATCTGCATTGTTTGTAAGAGTTTTCACAGAACTATTGAAGCGTGTTACAGCAAAGCGTTTACCACGTTTTTGTTTTATTTCAACAAAATTAAAACTATCCATTAAAAATGTGTACAATGTACGTAAAACGTATTTTGGAAAGAAGTGAAACCTCATTAAGAAGGTTGATAGGTGAGAAATGTGTCTGAATGATTGTAAAAACGAAAGCTGACAAGTATAGTGTTGAATTAGACCTGCTTTCAGTGTTATCTGTTGAGGAAGCAGAACCTCAAGGCCATAATTTTCGCCGGTGAATGTTTCATAGCAACAGCGTATCAGTAGAGTTAAATAGTGGTGAGGTATATCGAGGTTTATTTCAAGGCAAAGTTACAAATCAGGAAATTTTTTACCTTTGTGGACTTTAACGTCTGACGACCCTAATCAGTTGCATCCGTCTTAATAGATGTATTTACACATACGTACGTGTTCACTGAAATTCCACCTGCTCGAAAATGGATAAATGAATAATGAATAAATGCATTTATTTCATCATAATAGTACATTTTACAAGACATAAGACTCACTTGGAATTAACTGACCACTTCTACAGAATTCCACCTACAGAAAAGTTAATGGAACATAGTTATAGCACGATTCTACAGCAAGACCTAGAAGTATCATTTACTGGTTATAAATCATTGCTATCAGATTGTGTTTTATGCTCATGTTAGTAACCCCAGGAAGTTGACGTCTGGATCGACTTTGGTTTCACTTAAATTTTGAACAGATGAAGAATTTCTGATAAATAGCATCTTACTAAGGGCTAAAATATTTTAAAAAAATCGCCTGCTCTTCCCGTAATTCTGTTTGGAGGAAACTCAAAAAATTTTAATTGGATGATGCATTGAATAATACCTCAAATTAGAAGTAGAAAAACCAACGACACAAAAACAACTTTTTTAACACTTCAAATTTAAATACTATACCTTCAGTTCAATGCTACGTTAGATTCCACTTAGAAACAAAAACAATTATACCACTCTCCTTATGTTATTAAGAGCTTTAAAATGTAGAGTCAATCTTGCGTACTTTTTAAACTTTTATTTCTAACCCATCTTAATTACTCATTAAAGATAAAGAGTGGTAAAAACTGAAACGTTAAAAACTAATGGGAGGATGTGCCTTTCTGAACGTTCCAAAAATAAAATATCACTATTTCTGCAGCTCGTGTCTTACTGCATTATAAATACAAATTTTTTTTATTTGGTCACTACTTAATATTATGTTGTTTCTAATAATATGTTTTCAAAACCCACCAATATTTAGAGATTTATAGACGGCTGAATGTTACATTTTGAAAATAAAATAATAGTGACTATACAAGGCTCATTGTTACTCTCTACATGGACACCATTTACATTGTGTACTCTGTGTAAGGAATTAATGTTACTAGTCATTATTTGGCTAGAGCATGCTACATTTCTAGGGCCAGTGCAGTAACGTTGGCATTAATGACTCTCTTGACTCTGATGGCAGTCGTTGGTACAGTCGCTGGATCTCACTAATCTCTCACACGCTACAACACGTGGATGCGCACCAAGTATTGATGCTGTAATGTTGTGACTGTACTCATTCCTGTAATACAACTATCGTACATTTTAAAACTCGCCGAAATATTTCCATTAGGCCAATGTATGCAAATAAACCGATCGAACGAAACCTGGGGTCACATGAATGCATAATTTATCACTTTGGCTACCAAATTTAGTCATTATGCATAATAGCCATACATACCATATATATATATATATATATATATATATATATATATATATATATATATATATATATATATATTCATAACGACTGATTAATCACACTGTGACAAAGACACATTTTCAGTCTTGACATGTACATTTTAGACACTGAAACACAAATTAGGTTGGCAGGTAAACATTGCCGGGGGAAACAAACCAAGACCCTTTTGTCTTGTGGGACCAAAGTGATTTGTGTGCGGTGATCATAGTAGGGGAGAGAGAATGTGTAATGTGAGATTCTTGTTATTGTGTAGATAAAGGAGGGTTTTACTTTCACCCAATGTAATGTCAAAAACACGTATTTTAAATTTAATAATTACAGTGAATATATTTATTGCTGTGGTTAGCTTTCTTGCAACTTTTGTTACACATTGAATTATCTATTTATTAAAGAAAAATTAAAATAAATCAATACAAATTTGATTTGGTAAAAAAATCAAGCTGACCATGTATCTTGTACAAACTTACATTTATTTCTATTAATTTCTGGTTTTTTAATGTGTTAAATGAAAGTAAATACAAATTAGTTCACTTTTTCGTGTTTGGGTAAAAAACTCAAAAAGCCACAGTGACACATTTATCAAATTCAAATTTTACCAAGGACGTCATACCGTGAAATGTAGTATAAAAGGCTGTGATAAAACATTTGGCTGTGATAAACTGAACGGTAAACTATGACTGTGATAAACTGAACAGTCAAATCAAATCAAATGAAATATCCTTTATTTCCAAACAGACATATAACATGCATTGGATTGCGTCATAAACATTACAAAAAATAGAAGTATAGTTTATATCTATACATACAGACTATTTATTTCCAATAAATTCACTGAGTGTGTAGAAACATTTTTCTATTAAAAAAGCCTTCAGTGTTCTCTTAAAGACCATTACATCATTTACATTCTTTAGGTCCACAGGAAGAGAATTATAAAAAATTACGGCATAATAAAAACAGTGACGTTTAAAAAAAGAGTTTGCATGGGGGGAATATTTAATTTGTTGCTATTTCTGAGGTATTGTCTGGACTGTGGAATTAGTGACTCGAAAATGCCCTGATTTTGCTTAAAACATACAAATGTGTGGTAAATATAGATACTTGGAAAAGTAAGCAGATTGAACTTCTTAAAATTTGATTTGCAGGATTCTTATTGACGGATGCAGCAATAGCTCTCACCGCTTTCTTCTGCAAAAGAAAGACATGGTTTGTTCTGCAATTTTCAAAACCCCAAATCTCAACAGCGTATGAAAGGTAGGGATAAACCAATGAAAAATACGAAATCAGAAGCACATCGGTTCCCGTGAAAGATGAAAGTCTACGAAGAACAAAATTATCAGCACATTTATTCTATTAATTTTCTGGTCTTTTAATGTGTTAAATGAAAGTAAATACAAATTAGTTCACTTTTTTCGTGTTCGGATAAGAAACTCAAAAAACCACAGTGACACATTTATCAAATTCAAATTTTACCAAGGACGTCATACCATGAAAATGCAGTATAAAAGGCTGCGATAAAAATTTGGCTGTGATAAACTGAACGGTAAACTATGACTGTGATAACCTGAACAGTCAAATCAAATCAAATAAAATATCCTTTATTTCCAAACCGACATATAACATGCATTGGATTGCGTCATAAATATTACAAATTGCGACATGGCGCATATTTAAGTGCGACATGATTTACGTGAAAGGAGAAGCTAAGATTCCTATCGACAATTAGGCCTAAAAACTTGACCATCCGCTCAGAACAAAACTCTGCATCGCCAACCCAAACACTCAAAGAGTCATTGCGTCTTGATGAAATCGAAAAGTCCAGCAATGTAGTTTTATCAGCATTCACAGCCGAAACCATTACTCTGAAACCACTGGAATATTGAATTACACTGAACAAACGTATTCATCTCCATATTGAAACGGCAAGACTCGTCAATTACAAGTGATGTGTCGTCAGCAAACAAACAAAACAAACCCCTCGAAAACACAACTGCTGAGGTCATTCACATACAAAATAAAGAGGAAGGGTCCTAGTATGGAGCCCTGTGGAACACCCGTCTTGACAATCTGCTCGTCAGAAAAGCATATTTTCCTAGTATTTACGTCAACGTATGGAATTTCCACAACTTGTCTACGCTGACTCAAGAAATATGACAGCCATGGTTTTGCCAAGCCACGCACACCCACTCTATCAAGCTTTTGCAAAAGAAGTTCATGCGAAACCATGTCAAATGCATTTCTTAAATCAAAAAAGATACCAGCAGAAAACTTTCCCTCATCAAGAGCTTTAACAACTTTATCCAAGAGAGCAAAACATTGCCTTCAGTGTGAGCAGTTGAGCATCCCTTGACAAAACCAAACTGTTTGCCAAAAAAAAAAACGTTATTACTCTCCAGGAAAGCCGTTAACCTTATCAAAACTGCCTTCTCAAACAACTAAGAAAATGTCGATCCGATCGAAATAGGCCCGAAATTATCAAGTTCCTCAACCAGTCCCCTTTTATGCAATGGCTTCCCTATAGACAACTTTAAAATGTCAGGAAACACGCCATTTCAAAACGAAAATTTATCAAATGGGCAAGTGGCCTAACAAAATACTCCGTACATGATTTAAGAAGCTTCGATGATATATTGTCGAAGCGAGAAGAAGCCTTTGCTTTTATAGATCTGATGATGTCAGATACTTCCACTTCAGAAACAGGTGAAAATAAAAATGAGCACTTGATTGTTGTTGAAGAAGAGACAACGATGTGGAAGATGAACTTGCATTCGACACATTAATGAAGAAATCATTGAACAAATTGGAAACGTCTTTCGGATCCCTAACAACGACTCCATTGCTATGCTTGATGGTTCGAGGGATATCTGCTGAAACTCCTGCCTTACCTCTATGCTCGTTCACTATGTCCCACACAGTCTTAACTTTATTTGAGGAAGTCCGCAGTAAATGTTTAACTTTAGATGACTTAGCTTCCCTCACACTAGCCCTAAATTGCCTCTTCAAAGAAAGGTAGTGTTTTCTTCTCTCATCAGAGGAACTCAGGTCTTTAGTTTTATAATACCAATGCACAACCAATTCATGTAGCTCAATTTGCTCCTGGGTTAAAGACACTTTGGCATTTGGAGAACGCTCACGAATCCGAACTCTTTTCTCAGGAAAAGCCTGAATGAAATAAAACTCTATAAAGGACATAAACAAGCTCATTTTATCATCCATTGTTCTAGCCGCATAAACATCATGCCATGTTTCCCCACCCAGAAGATGTCTAAAAATACGAAGATTTTCCTCTACAAATGATCGCTTAAGCATAAACTTAGGGCAACCAGGACTACATAAACACCTGACATGTGAGATTTGTGCATGGTGATCGGACAAGGCATTTATCACGACAGAGCAACTGAAAATGTCTTCAGAAAGATCAGTATATACGTGATCGATTAGGGATCAGGAGTTTTTAAATTCCCGCGTAAATGAAGTTACTTTATTGCTTAAATCGTGAGATGCCATCATGGATAAAACGGTTATCTACTTTTATGTCAGGAACAGAGAGATTAACATTGAAATAACCCACAACTACAGTTCTAACTGCTGGATTTGTAATATTGTGAAGGCAATCGGATAAACATTCATAAAACATCTCATGTTCTGACTGAACGCTGACACTGAAAAAGGTTTCGTTTTATAAGCGGTAACAACAAGAAGAGGAAACTGTCTGAACTGAAAGATCGCTGCCGCAAGCTCACACCTACCCTCCTGACAAAATCGGGAGACATCTAAAACATTGTATTTTATTGAAGTTTTACTAAAGATGCAATCACCTCCCTTTTGGTAAATTGTCCTACAGAAAGCTGTAACATTAGTGTAACCATGCAGTGACAAAACCTCAAACTCAAAATCTCTCAGGTGGTGTTCAGATAAACAAATTATGTCTACATTTTCGGCGTCAATAAAAAGTTTAAAATTATCAATCTTGTTTTTTAAACCCCGAACATTTTTATGAAGAATCTTTACAGTATCAGGTGGGCTATCTAGATGTCCAGGATCTGCCACTGCAGTCTCCGGGGGGATGTGCTACCGTACAACTGTCGGCAGCACGTCTGTAAACTATTAATGTGATAAACTGAACAGTAAACTATGACTGTGGTAAACTGAACTGTAAATCTTGACTGTGATAAACTGAACAGTAAACTATGACTGTGGTAAACTGAACTTTAAACTATGACTGTAGTAAAATGAACTGTAAACTATGACTGTGGTAAAATAAACTGTAAATCTTGACTGCGATAAACTGAACAGTAAACTATGACTGTGGTAAACTGAACTGTAAACTATGACAGTGATAAACTTAATAGTAAACTATGACTGTGGTAAAATGAACTGTAAATCTTGACTGTGATAAACTGAACAGTAAACTATGACTGTGGTAAACTGAACTGTAAACTATGACAGTGATAAACTTAATAGTAAACTATGACTGTGGTAAAATGAACTGTTAACTATGACTGTGGTAAACTAAACGGTAAACTGTGACTGTGGTAATCTGAACAGTAGACTGTGACTGTGGTAAGCTCTCTGCTAGAAGTGAAGACAGCGTACGTCGTAGTAGACATAAAAGAGAGTTTCAGTTTTCAATAATGAGAAAATTCCTAGAAGTTAAGAATGATTAAATAGTAAACTATGATCAATATATAAATTAACTTCGAAAATTTGTGGTCCTGGGTAATTCAAAGGGTTACGAATGTATCAAGTGGCTTCTGTTACCTCCGAGGCAACACCTTAACTTCACAGGCACATTACTTGATACACGATAGATCGTTATTAGTAGTATACTTTGGCCGTTCCTGGGACAACGCACCCGAGACCGGTTCTGGGACAAACCGTGTGAGACCGAATCTGGGGCAGAAAATTGTTAGAGAGCGACTAAGAGTGTGAGTACGGGTAGTCAGATTCGGTCTCACACGGTTTGTCCCAGATCCGGTCTCGGGTGCGTTGTCCCAGGAACGGCCAAAGTATACTACTGTTATTTTTATTCTTACCTAACCTAGTGTATTAAATCTTTGTCATATAATAAATACCCTTGCAGAACAGTTACGCCACTTTAGGGTCCATCAATGAAATGGACAAATACATCATTTTTGAATGAAGAGCTATAAAAAAACCTGGAGTATGTTCAGATCATACTGAAAAACCAATCTAACTAGATTTTAGTGATACCTATTTTTTTCTAATAATGAATGCAGTTTAATGCAGGACCAAAATTATAGGAGGTATTTTTTTGAATAGGGTATTTGAACATTATTTTAGCTAAATGTACCTAACTCTTAATGTAAAACACATTGTTACTGAGACTTGCTTTTTTATCGTTGTGCAAATTTCCCTCTCATGCTTTAGTAGAATCATTTACTATAGAATAATACACATCACAACTCATGAATAGAATACAAAAGTGGTAAATTGAAACAGTTCAAATAACAACGCAGTCGGTTTGTGTCCAGAGCTGAGCTATCGGGGCTTTGTTATAATATCCTCCCGTTCAACGAGTAAAACGATACTTTATATGATGAAATTTTAGCTTATGAAGTCTAAACTGTTCAATTTTTCTTGTTACTCTGGGACATTAAATCAGAAATATGCCAATATCAGTGTAGGTGTTTAGAGCAGGAATTTTTTATTTCGAAGATTATTCACGTTTTACAATATTTTTCTGGTAGTAAATGTATTATTATGTAGTAATCGAATTATATTGCCAAATACGGAATTCCATTTTTTTGTTTTTTTTTGTTCTCTTAGGACAAGAAGCTTATAAATTGCACTTAGTCCTGTAAGAACCTTTGCGCTGCTTCCGGAGTGACAGGGTATTCAGGATGGGTAAGGTTAGGGAGTAGGTGCCGCCTCCTATCGAGATCCATGAGGAAGAATTAGGGCACTACATCTCAAAGTCATCACGGAAGAAGGGAAGGCCAGCTCTGAACCAGCCTCTCCAGTCAAAGTAGGCAGGGGGTGGCACACCCTTGTTGAGGTTAACAAGAACCTCTGAGGTAAAGGAACAAACCCCACCAACTCCAACAGTCATCTTCCACAGTAGACTAAACTTATCGAATTACCCATGAACCCCAGAATCTCAACATCTGCGGTTAGTGATGTGCCACTACTGGACATCCATAAGGTTGCCCAGATTGAAGTGGCACATCGGATTTTGCTGTGCCCAGTGGTGGGTTCAACTGGTAGGTATAAACCAGCCAGAAGTGATCCCTGCTGGGTAATTATGTGTTAGTATATATTATATTAGTTCAAATATACAAAATAACAAGGAAATTTATATTTACTATTTAATAATCATAAGCCGAACTATTATCAAAATAGTATTAATGTGTTAAAAAACCAGTAAAATGTTGTATTTTATTTATTGGTTTAAATATTTAATCCGCAACTAAATACTGCATTTCTCTAATATAATTTCCAAAAACATTTCATAAATATATTAACCCTACAAAATATATCTGTTTCGTTTTTTAACTGATAGGCTACATTAAAACATAATGAGCATTACAGAACTTTCTAGTACTATAACTTTGCCAATTAATATGCATGGAAGTTTTTTTTATATTTTAACATAACATGTGTTATTTGAAGCAATGATTGATGTACACCTGTTATGTAAATGTTCATCCTGCTAATGTTTTGTAACCTAAATATTTAAATTTAATTTTTTACCACAAAAACTCTGTTATTGAATTGCAAATCGATGCATTTGATTATGTTGTTCAATACGAAATGTATAACAATATTTTGTATCATACAAAAATAGAACAATAATTTTTTGGAATCATACAAACTGTATTGAATATCAAGATCCACGATTGACTAAGTTTATAATTTCATTAGATACAATTTTCACCAATAAAATAAATTTTAAGGGATTAAATGTAATTATAATTTTATAGTATAAAATTAATAACTTAAATTAATTTTACAACACATTACAATTGAACTCTTTTTGTTATATCGTTTTCAATACAAAAGCGTAAAAACATATATTACTGTCTCCAATTTTACAAAAACAATAAACTATAAAGAGTAGCAATAACTAAAATGTACCTGAAGGACATTACGTGGTCGAGCTATAAGACTTTATAGCGGTAGTTAACTTCAGCTTCAGCCTCACAGTACAACTCTAGCGTCTTGATGATACTAATTTTACTCTACTTTTAAAATAAGACTCCACAGGGACGTTTAAGCTATTTCTCTCTACTCATTTAATCAGTTTATTAAACCATACAGTTGGTATCAAACATAATCATTTACTATAAACATTTCTTTTACCAGTAAAATATTCTTCGCAGTTTGTCGTCTGTTCTATTCCTTGTGGGGACAGGATATTTGAAGTGAGGCACGTAGTCCGGGTGGGTACAGAGGCCGTCAACACAATGGTAGTAGCCACAACACGGCAGCTCGGGCAGTCTGCACTGAACAATTCATCAATAATTACTCATTAACTCATAAATTTAGAGTCTAAATATATTAATAAGATTGTCTGTAAAGAACTCTTGACTTATAGAATACTTTTTGGCAAAGCATTGGAGAAACTCAAGGGACTGGACATTTCCCTTTCTGTCTGTCTGTCTATTTGTCCTTACAATATTTCAAAAACTAATTAATGTACAGATTAGAAATCTGGCATGAATCTTGAGATAGGCAACATAAAGTTCGTTAATAATACGTGGGATCGGCATATCGTTAGAGAAGGACGATATCTCGAGGATGAGCTGAACTATAGTCCAGAGATTTTATTTTTAACTCCATTTCTACATAGACCAGGTGAAGTTCGATGATATTACAATTCCGATAGCCTAAAACCAGTGCATCCATTACTAGTGCCACAATGGAACTTCAGAAACGACTATTGAACGATACTTTGTAATATATAATATATATAATATAATAAGATTATCTGACATTTAATAGTTTATTAATTATGTTTCCATATGGAAACTTAACGCTATTGTATAATGCATTTTGGTGTTAGCTCAGTTGTTTGAACATAGGACTGTCAAAACCAAAGAGATATTTACATAGGGAATTTTTGACATAGTGAAAGTACTTTTTTGGCAGAGGAAAAGTCAGCTGACCTTCCAACGAGGGAAGCGATGACTTCCGCAGATCTCAGACGTCTTGGAAAGTAGCCCATTACTATAAAGTTTAGAAAATATACAAGCAATCATTTATATTAAATTAGTTTTAGGGAACTATATGCAAACCCTTGAAGTGGCAGCTTTAAGTCATTTATATAAGTGATATATTAATATGTCTTAAACAATCAATTTAAAGTGGGTCAAGATGGGAAAACTATGAAATTAGAAAAAAATATCGTTTCGTAATTTTAACCCATTCGATGCCCTCCTATTTCGACCTCCGCTAAAACTCTCGCGGCTCACAATCGATTTCTATCTTATAGGACAACTTTCTACTGATTTTGCTTGATTCGCTCACAGCCCCTGGACCATTGTTCCCGCATATTATAGCTATTCAGGTATTTACATTTAAACCTAAACTAATGCTAATAATGTGTGTAATAACGTGCCATCCGGCCATTGGTGGTGGTTCGGAAGTCACCTTTAAGTCGTTGGTCCCCACCTGCTTAGTTCAAACTTCGCGTGACGGAACTTCTTTACTTTTTTTAGTGGAATGAAGAGCTATTTAAAGCATGAACCCTGTTTATCAAAGAAGAACCCTTATGTTGTTCTTGAAGGCCTGGCATTATCAATATACACGTTAGAATTTAAATATTTATCTAAAGATAACATGAAAAGCCAAATGGTGTGATTATGTAATACAAAATAGCTTCTTCTCCTGTACTATAAGAGCTATCTGGCGATATGTACATTCTATATAGTAGTAATATTGACACCCTAGACATATAAGTGGCAGCTTTATTTCTGTATTATATGAAAAACAAACAGTTGGAAGCTCTGTTTTCATTTACTACTTCAAAATTCATTCGTTACCCTTGGTTAGTGGTTTCACTAACGATCACCTTGTTGGTACAGTAATACAGAATTCAATATTGGTGATCGATTAATGTCATTATTTATACACTAAAACTCTAAATATAAATAAAAATTATTATATTAGAAAAATACAGAATATAAATACATTTTAAAACCACTTATTAAGTTTTTATAAAACTACTTACGGGCAATGTCCAAAAAGTGCATACTGGACCAAATAATATCTGGCAGTTGCTGAAATAAACAAACAAAACTAAGAGTAGATGAAGCCTTATAGCTTCCATAATAGTTGTGGTAAAACTGATCTCCTTACTCGTAATTTAAGGTAATAAATGTCATCCGCATTATTTTATCTGGTTGTTACAACCGCGCGGTTCTGGTTTATGAACTGTTACAATAGGCTATAAATTTGTTATCTTTCAAACTGAATATTATCTGTGTTCTATTTATGGTTATTTGCATCTATTGCATTTGACTTTCGTACAGCATCTTTATAGTTAATAATAAATGCCAAGTGTATGAAAATATTTTATTGCCTATTTGACACCGTCTGCAACTAGAAATTTAGTAACAAGCAAACAATAAATCATTCTTTAAATCCATTAAAAACTAAAAAACTATTGGGACATAAATAGAAGTTCGAAGACAAATTTTGAAGACATTTCAAAAAGATTGGAGTACATTTAAAATTTGCTTTCTACATTAGACCCAGGTATCGAAGTCGAAAATAAACCTTTGCAAGCTTTCTGTTAAGAATAAAACAAACAAGGTTGCTTATGTTTGGAGGAATATTTTTAAGATGACTTCCAAGACTATTGCAAAAGAAAAGTACATGTATGCCTTAATTAATAATTATATTATAATACAGTTTTGGACATTTGGCATCGTTATATTTTACAAAATACATAACACAAAGTTTCGAAGATAAATCTATCCTCTTCGTCATGTGGAGAGGTAATTGATTTCCCTTAAGATGTTATTTTTTGGATGTGCGCGTTGTGTTGTATCTTTTTTAAGGTGATATATTCAGTTGTTTTAATTTTTATTCTTTTACTTTACTATTTTGTCATTAAAATATATTTATTGTATATAATGTATATTATTGTAAAAGGACCTCTGCTATGTATTTAATTATAATTATTGCCAACAACAGTGACAGATGATTGATTGATTGATGGATTGCTTATATTAAAATGTAGAAGACCTCTGGTAAAGTAAAGGGATTGCGCGTTACTTCTATCAAAACATTATTTCTCTACAATCATATAAGTACTTATCATAAGAGTCTAGAATATACCACCTTGTCATGGATGTAAAATGTCTTCTCTCCCTGAACCGTTTGCTGCAGACATTGTGTTAGCTGGCAGAACTTGATTTGGCACAGTCCTTTATCTTCATATCTAAAGCAAAAATCAATAACCTATAGGTGCACGTCATTCTGTTCTGAGTTTGTAAAATCTTTTTTTCTGTATCCATACTTATTTTGTTGATGTAAAATGTAATAATACAAAATTTTACGATTAAAATGGATAATGATAAAAAATAAAGAGAAATATAAATGATAAAATAATGCGATAATTTTAGATCTAAAATCTGCATATTGTAGAATATTCACAGATTGAACAAATCTAATCCCAGCAAATGGGTTTTACAATTAGCACATTAAAGATACATTACACTGCTACTCTGCTATGGAGTTAGCGATTTTTACAAAACACATGCTTAATGACGCTAATCCCTTGTTCATCATCTAATTTATACCAATTATTTTTTATATTCAATAAAACTATATAGTAAATTATGTTTATTAGTATAAAAATTGAGGTTTTATTTAAGAGTACAATATTACAATTACAACAATTACAATATTCGAAAATCGATATAAGGAAACATATCTTTTTGATAATACTGAATTCAAATGTGAAATACTTTTCAATTTCAACTTTTTAGTTAAAATTATTTTGTGTGATAACATTGCATTTACATATAACAGGTCATATAAGTTTCGCAGGAATACGTTTCTTATACATGAGTACCTAATTCAAAATTATCCTTTGCATCTGGACACTTTTTATCAAGAGAGTGTTTTTTCGACTCTTTTATAACTTAATGCGTGTTCTAATTTTCAATACTTTCCTTTACCTTGCCCATAAAAAAATGTATAAAAAATAAAGTAAATAAAAAGACGGACCTAATAAGAACGTATGAAACACAAAATAGCTCATACCTCAAAATGTATCAACGTGGGTTTTATGACACATCTCATTGACCTGTTTGGTCTATATGCTTGATGAAAGGTTTGTCCCACTCACATCCGAATATGATAGCAAATAATTAGGATAATTCATAAAGAAATATTTTATGGTTACAATTCTTACGTCGGTGCACAAAACATCATTCTCCCGGGACTTATCATTAAAACGATATTTACTGCACATTAATCTTTTTGCTGTAGGATGTCCCTAAAACTTTCATGTGTATAATAAGTAAAAACAATTACAAAAACAGAATGTTCGGAGCTGTCCACTCTGCTGCCATCTCGCCTGGAGAGAGTTTAGCAAACCCTGGCCCAGCTTATGAAGGATAAACCCACTCCTGGCTATGACTGGGCAATGAGTGAATATTCAAAGAAAGGACCTCACTTTGTCCTGTTATATCGTGTTAAGTTATTGTATTTATGATTTTTAATTGCTTGATATATTAACGATTACTACCACCTCAATATTCTGATTTCGAATTCCAATTTTTACCTTAAGTACCTCCAACAAGTTACATACATGATTATCTATTCCTCATAAATTTCAGTGATAATAAGAATTCATTTGGTAACGCTCAAAATAAAATTTAAATCTGCCTTTAAAGATGTTTTTTGTGTTTAAAATAAAACATTGCATGTACAAGAGAGATGCTATACTAATACATTAGTTTACACTAATTTAGTAGGCCTCCTACAACCATGACTAACCAAAACGAATTAGATTTATTAGCTAGGCCGATTATTGGCATGGTCTAAATTCCAAAACTTCAGCTTTTATGTCTGAGTTACATACTCTGTCTGTCACCGGACTATCTTTTATTGATACTGTCGGCTTAAATTGGGCTCAAATCGCACAAAAAAATTATAGATATAGAATTTGTCCTTATTTAGAATATGCCTTGTTAACAAAGTGTATAATCATCATTCTATCGGATTTAGTTTCTTACCACAAATAAACATTTTTACTATATAATCCAAAGTTCTTCAATTTAAATTTTTTCCCTAAATTAAAAAACCTTAAAAATAGTGAATTGAAAATAATCAAATCAGTGGTTTTATAATAATTAATTTAGTTTAATTATACCGTATAGTTTCTTTTTAATTCATCAGGAAATTCTAAATTACAGTAACTGACAAAGATCGGCTTAGAGATGCCATACAATTTTGCTCTATTTGCTCATTTGTAAATCCAGCGTCTTTGTTTGATCAACTCTCAAAGCTTCGACTATAATTTCATTATCGGTTTACATGCGAGTTCGTATTAAATAACGGAGTTTCTCTTCCAACATTAGTAGTCTAATTTTACTCGGTTTGAAATAACCTCTAAACGTTCTTGACCGGTCATTTCCAGGATCTCCATTTTTTTGAACTACTTTCTAATGAATGTTTAATGCGTATGTGCAATGGCCCGGCCTGAAACTTGAAAGCTAATAATTTTTTTGGGCTCCCCTAGTCGAAAAGGAATATGAGAGTGTTTATAAATCTTCATGACATATTGTTGAGAAATTTCTAATTAAACATTTAATGCCATTCAACACATCGTCAGTTTTCCATCACGTATAAACTGTGTTCTATTCTTCCTACACATCCATTCCCAGGAATATTACTAATCGGATCAAACAAAGGTTATGTTTATACTAGTTGGTATATTTGGGATGTTACGTAAAAGTAATGAACCAATTAACAACAATGGATTTGGTGATAACAATCCGGCGAAGACACGCGTTTTATTCCTATTATTATAAACTTTTTTAATTTTGAATTCTCCGGGTGCTTGCAACAGAGACAGGTTAATAAATTTTGATCATTGTCTTACAGAGAGAGTCTTGTTATCTGCTTACACAAATAGATTTTTTTAGATGGGTTTATTTAATTAGTTAACATATAGAAAAAATAAGATCGGACCGAGTATAGGTCCTTGTAGGACACCACCCATCATTAACATTCTTAGCGACATATTGTGCTGGATTTAGATGGTCTGATATGTGTCACTACATTGTACTACATATTGAAACTCAGATAAATTTAAAACCGTCAGAATTGTTCAAGTTTTACATAATTTCAGAATAAATTACATTGAAAACAATGAAACTCATTTTTTAATTTTTCGGAGTGCTTTGACACCAAGATAAGTCAATATTGCCGATAAAATGTATCCCGCCACAGGCAGAGTCACTAACTCAGACCCAAAGTGAGATGGCTAAACAGAATACCAAGACAAAGTTAATATTCTCTCACAACTCACGTAAAACCAGTATTAGTTCTACCCTTCATACGTTGAGCCTGTGCTTCGCTATACTCTCTCCAGATGAGATGACAGTAGAGGTGACAGCTCCTAACATTGGCTTCTTGTTGTCGTGTTGTACTTGTTTTGCAAAAGTCATTTTTCACGTAAATATGTACCTTATCATTTGTGTTTTGTCTTAGAACTTGTCACTGTTATGCTATTGACATAAAAAGTTACCGCCACCTATACTAAAGACCCTTTTCTTGGGTGGTCAACAGAACTTTGGAACACTCAGCATATTAATATTTTAAACCCACAGAAAAAGGGAGCAGATGCTTTATAAATAAGCAATCCACTCTAAATAAGGGAACTCAATCTACTCTCCAACACTTCATACAATATTCATGTATTGAAAACAGGATTTCATCGGGTTTTGGAGAGCCATTCATTATTATAATTCGGTTTACCTGGCAACAGAGTGAACATACCAGTAAATTATCCCTGAGTTAACCTCTCTATCAGAATTTTTTGTCTCATTTTTACCGATATATCAATTTTTACAGCATTTTTTACCAAAGAAGTGAAATCTTTATTTCGAAAACTATTGCCACGTACGAAACGTGTGTACTTTAGTCGTACAACCGTAGACTGATTTCTATGATGTATGCTATAAATATATTTTGTTATTAAGCCAACCCTCGCATAGTCAGAAGATTATTAGAATAGTTCCTGAATTATGTCTAAAAACACGAACATAACTTAACTGATAGCAGCGATGTTTATTATTAATTAAGGAAGTTTTAGAATGTTAACAGTTGATCGATGTTTATTATTAAATTCGTTATTTCAATGTTATTTAATAGATCATGTTGAGTTATTTAACAAAAGTCAAATGAAGTTGTTTGAAGTTTTATATTCTTCAACTGGTCCATTAGTTACTTATATGTCACTCAGGTCGTTCAGTAGGGATTGCAATGAAAATTGTTTCCTTTTTCTAAATGTAACACAATTTACTACTTTATTATTTTATGACTTGTGCAAAATAATGTTCCGTACTGAATTCCCAAATATTATTCTTAAAATGTTTAAAAATTTACATAATTATAAGAAAGTAATAGCCGTGAACTAAAAAAATCCAGATTAAACACAATATATTACTGTGCATTTTTAGTTTAATTTGATAACGTTCTATTCGTTATCCCAAATACCCTAGTTCAAAATTTTATTGTATTTGTTAATCTCTTATAGAATCTTAATGACCCCATTTAGATTTGAGGAAGATTTGTCAAAAACCAAAACTGGATTGGCGTGCAATCGTGCCTTCTTATTGTTTGAGTATTTTTTATAATTATGGCCTGTTTCCATTCACGAAAGACCAGTTTGTGATTCCATATGAAATGTAGATCACTTAACTAGGGGAATATCGGGACACACAGTCAACCAGCATCATGATATTTTGCTGCGAAATATTTCGTGATGTTTCTAATGATCGAATCGTCCCACTCAAACATGTCGCCCATGTCAATAGCTTTTACAGCAGCAAAACCCAGCTGATTTGCCTTCTGACAGTTCAGATTAAAGGTGTCACAACAAAACTCAGTTAACACTTTGATCCCTCGTGCTTTATAAACAGTGCCACTGCAATCATTTGTATCACGTCACGATCGTTTATTTTAAAGAGAAGAGTCGTTTACTCATCCACGGCAAAAAAAACCTGAAATAAATTCAATTTTTGCAGCATCTCGAGTCTTAATATAAATTTTAAAATAGTTTTTCCAGTACTATATAACAAGTAAAACAGGTAGTAAACTACAACTAAAGGATCTGGGTTGAAATTGCTGCATAAAAACATTGCAGTTTACAACTTGCATAGATAAAGGACGTATTTTTCAAAGAAAAAAGCAAGTTTTTTTAATGAATATTGATTGAAGTTTTATACGTTATTTCATACGGAAAATTTCAGTTGCTTTAAGAAATCGGATGGTGGTGTTGATTGAAATGATTCATAGTTGATCCTGTACATTGTTATCACCTGTATAAATGGCATTTCCTTATTATGTTAGTTCCCCATCACTGACTTAAGTGATAAAAGAGGTAATATTGTATAACCAGTGGATTTTTTTCACAAGATATAACTTTCTGACAAATTTCCGTTGGATAACACATCATTACAGTGTTGAAGTTTATTTTACTTTTATAAAAATTACTATTTGTTTAAAACATGAGCAGTTACTAGTAACACTTAATATAGTTCCAATTAAATCTCTAGGCTTATCAATTTATTAGGGTAACAACATAATATGGCTGCTGTGTACGGGCTCATTGGGGTTCTCAGATCGGGTGCCGTGTTCACCAAATAAGGTGTGGGCCAATTATTAAACTAAACCATGGGCAATATAAAAACCGGTTTATAACTGCTCACGGCAGATTTAACGTGCTTCAAAATGGATAAGTTCAGGAACATGGAATACTTGGACTCAGTCCTTCACGAAACTAGAAAGCACATTACCTGCAGAAGAGGAAAGGAGAGAATTAAAAATAGTCCCATGCCAAACGTCAATTAACTCGATGTCAGGAAAATGGTCTCCGACAGCAAGCTTGAATCAAGCCTTATTATATGAAGAGGGTATTCAAAAGGAAAGAAAGGAAAAACGTGAAACACCTCATTGGTAGTGATTGTGGTAGGAATTTTACGTGAACTTAATTAAGCATCCATTGCCATTAGGAACTCTTTTGAAATTAATACTCGCATATAAAAATCTCACGCAAACTTTCAAAACCTACTAAATTGCGTGTGAAGCCTCGGATAACTGCTAGTAATGTCTTAAAAGTATATTGATGCCTGAGGTTGGGTTTTCTATTCCGAACATTAATAGTTCATTAGCACTTTCATTATGTAAAGTTCAATATACTACTAGAGCAATTCTATGAATAGAATGTACAATCAGTAACTCAGCACGATTACTCCCTGATATTACAGAGTACACACAGCGACAGATAGCGGATAGTAAGCTCTGTGACGATGCTGCCGACATAACGGGTCGGACTATCCGGTACTTACCGTCCATCGTAAACTTTTATGAAACATGATTTTAGAGATTTAGTTTGAGCGCCTCTGCAGCTACCGTAAGTCGTCTCCAGTCTGTTATAATGTTATAACATATTATGTTGTAATATACTTGGTACTGGTCTCATTTCCAGACGTTTTACCCCTCGTATACAGCATTGCTTAATACCACCTAAAATCTTTACTTCTTTGTGTCCCACTTATACTAATCGTATACTAATCCAAAGGAACTCTCAATTTACGGACAATTTATGGATAAGTTTACTCAACATGTTAAAAAAATCTTATAAAATTTGTTGTGAGTGCCTTCCTAACAACAAACTCGGTACCTCCTGAATTAAATGTCAAAGTCGTTTCTTTCAACGAGGATGTTTTTAGAACTTTAGTTCTGTCATAGTTCCTAGAATTCCCAACCTCACCGTAAACCATAGGCTAAACATTACCATAAGTTCACTTCATTCTTACCGCGAATGCCATGGGACAGTTCAATAACATGTAATATTGTAAATACGTACAAAGGTCATGTGTGATTATAACATTAACGTGTACTATTAACAGAGATATATGGTAGAAATGAATATCCCAGATTTTTCATATGATCCTAACTCATTTTAGTTATACTAAGCAGTTCCCTCTCTTCAGTACTTTTACAACAATATATTAGATTTATTCTGTAATTTCTTAATAATTTTTTCAAAGATGGATTCAAAATAATTAATTAATATAGAAAGTGGTATTAATTGAATAATGCATATTTCAGAATGTACTTATGAAATATAATGTGTTATCTGTTAAAGTACCAAACTTATTACCCTCAATTATAGTTTAAAGCGTAGAGAGATTACCAATTTTCATAGCACAAAACGATGGTCTGTGTAAATCGAATATGGGAGAGTGAGGGTGAGAGATTACCGCGTGACAGGACACAAAACAATGATGTGTGGGACCTGACAAGGGAGAGTGAGGGTGAGAGATTACCGCGTGGTGGACACAGGGAGGGCTAAGTGACTACGTCATCAGCGCCTATACATCGTAAACTGTAACACTAAAGCGGCATGAGCGCAGCCTGGCCGTACATAGGGGTGCACTAATTTTGTAATAATACGTATATCCAGCTTTTATTATTGGCTACTTTTAACTTATTACTCATATTAAAAGGTATTGAAGTTCTTCAAAATAATTGTAATGTATTACAATTACATTTACTTACTTTATATATTTTCAACACTATCACACTCGTTCCCACAATTCCCTTACTTTTAAAAGCCGTTTTTCATACTTACGGTTCAGATTATAACTACATTAAATATTTTAGTAACCGTATTAGTAATACTATAACTATAGAATTTGCTTTTTTATAAATAGACCTATAATATATTGTTTGTATTTCTTATTTTTATGGATTTTAGTCATACATGTGTATCAGTTACTTCTCTGTTGATATATTTCAAACATTTAACATAAATTAAAAGCCAATAACATTGTCTTTATAGCTTTATTGTGAGGTCACCAAATCCTCTTAATATTTTATCGTAATTTGTATTATTTTATTCCTTTAACAACTGATCAACTGAGTCATACATCAATAACAATGTTTTGTCCATTTCTACTTGACCAGAAGTTCTCTCTATTTAGAAGTGAGCCTTTGGTAGAAGAGCAGTGATTTTTTTGTAATATTTAAAACCATTTAATGTTATACCAAAAATTACTTTTGCTGCTGTTCCCGAAAGTCTTTTGTTTCATATTAATATTTATGATTTCCCAGGATTTGAAACATTACAATGACAGGAGTCTTGTACACGCGAAGAATGCTATTGGCGTCTTAGGTCGCGTTGTGCATTTTATAAGGTGTTTAAATCGATTTTGTGTTTGTAAATACTTTTCATGTTCATTCTAAAGCACTTTAAGATATCTTCCCTGAATTAAAAAAATATGGAAAATATTTTTTATCACTCCAAGTTAAAGTACTGGGATTAAAGTATGCAGATTAGACCATTGGTAATTAGGACCAAATAAAAACGTCTGAAGGTAAAAAAGACAAATTTTTACTGTAAGTTATAGCTTCAGAGACAATATTTTTAATTCTTTATGAATTAAGGGAAATAAAATTTGTGTGTGTGTGTGTGTGTGTGTGTGTGTGTGTGTGTGTGTGTGTGTGTGTGTGTGTGTGTGTGTGTGTGTGTGTGTGTGTGTGTGTGTGTGTGTGTGTGTGTGTGTGTGTGTGTGTGTGTGTGTGTGTGTGTGTGTGTGTGTGTGTGTGTGTGTGTGTGTGTGTGTGTGTGTGTGTGTGTGTGTGTGTGTGAATATATTCATTATTTACGGGATAAGTTTAATATATAAAAAATTACTTCCTAAAGATAACTTATGCACATACTGTACAAGTTTCACATTTTTAATTTTGTGAGTTATAAAAAATGTGTTCCACATCTTTTGCATCTAGGTAAGTTTCCTTAAAGAGCTATCAACTTAATATAAAAAATATATTCACAACCAAAATTGATTATAAGTAGGGTGTGTTGTTTCTTTTACATAAAATCATTAATTCGACGACTTACTGTACCTATTTATATATTTAATTCTAAAATACTCTACGATGTGAATAACTTACAGAGTCTAAAACTATTAAACATAAATAATTGGAAAGGAAGCACCTTACTTGTGAATTCACTTAAAACTTTAAAATCTGATTGGATTAGGTTGGGAAACCCAATTTTCTAATTCATTTTCTTGAAATTATCACAGAATTACTGCCAAATTACCGAGTCAGGAATAATACCGTATCAAATGGATAACGTCATTTAGAGAGAGAAAGAAAGTAAATCATTTCTCCAGTCATTACGAAATAAATCTCAGTTTTATTTCCATAAATGATAAAAATTGTTTTATTAATAAAAAAAACGTAAAACGTCTTACAATTGTTATCAATAAATTGAAATTACATCGATCAATATAATAATAATACTATGCATAAATTGATCATAAAAACTATAACAATAGTAATTAATTAACTCAATTAATAATAATTAGTACTATAATTTTAAAATGATATGCAAACCCCTCGAGTAATTATGTTATTTAAAAACAAGGATTAAATTTATTAGTGGTTAAAAAATTCAATTTTGCCATCTGTTATTTATTAATAAACATTTAGTCAGTTATGTGATAGCATGTATTGTATAAATAACATTATTTTTTATAAATATCAAATTTTAATTTAGGAAAATTATATGTTATTTTGAATGATGATTTGTTATAATCTATTTAAATTATGAATAACACAATAACAGTTTCATTATTAGGTTTACTTATGTACGAGTGCGTTAAAAAGTCACAGTAACAGTATCAAGATATTAGTGTATAATATACAAGTAGGGATAAACATCAGCAGATACAATATCAAAATGTAGGTGTATTCGAGGACAAATAAAACAGTCGCAGTTACTGTATTAAAATGTGGGTTGGTACGAGTACTAATAACACATTTTTCAGTAACCGTATTAAAATGTAGGTGTGCACGAGTGCGGATAAAACATTTTTAGTAACCGTATTAAAATGTAGGTGTGTACGAGTGCGGATAAAACAGTTTTAGTTACAGTATTAAAATGTAGGTGTGTACGAGTGCGGATAAAACAGTCTTAGTTACAGTATTAAATGTAGGTGTGTACTAGTGCGGATAAAACAGTCTTAGTTACAGTATTAAAATGTAGGTGTGTACGAGTGCGGATAAAACAGTCTTAGTTACAGTAATAAAATGTAGGTGTGTACTAGTGCGGATAAAACAGTCTTAGTTACAGTATCAAAGTGTACGGATAAAATAGTCACAGTTTCAAAATCAAGATGTAGGTGTTTTAGACTATGGATCAAACAGGCTTTGCTTAAAGAAGGAGAAATATTACAAAGAGGTTATTAAAACACATAAAGACTTCTTCAAGTGAACACGGCCGCTGAAGAACGGCTACTTGACGTAATGAGAGCTCCACAAAGCCTCCTCTGTGGGCTCTTAATGACGTCATTTCCTGCGAAACTGACGTATCCAGTAATTACAGCGGAAGTGTTCACCTTAAAGATGCTAAATATGTACCGGGTAAAGATCGCAGAGATATTTATGAGTAAGCTATAAAACTATTACCTGGCATTGCTTCCACCGACACATTATTTGAATGATTTTTAAGGAATTGAATTTTACTTTGGAAAATACATTTCTGGCAATTTGTTGGATATTATTAAAATGTATAGGCATCAATGAAATCTTTGGTGTTTACTTTATGTTGGTTTTTCTTTATGCAAAAGGGATAAAAGTGCTATCCTGACAACTTTTTTTTATTTTGAACTGTAGCAGGTAGTAAAATTCATCTTTAGGAACATGTTTAAGCAAAATCTATTGGAATTTCTATCTGAAATGAGCATTTCTCATTTGTACAAATAAGCTAATAATATAATATGAATGTAATATTTAAAAAAAAAAAACAAGCACGCAAAGGAACCAAAGTTAATTTCGATTTTATCATTGCAGATATTTTTGCATGCTATAGTTCTAAAACTATGTAGGACTCTTTTCAATATTCCATGTATAATTATAACCAATAATCATGGTTTTGTTAAATAATTGATTAGACTTATCACAGTTTGGGAGGAAGTATTTCACACAGAAACAATGAGTTTCTAATATTAAAGTGAAAAACATATTAGAAACATTTATTTTTGTTATAAATCATGTAATAAATTATCTCCGACAATTACACAACCATACACTCTTGTTATTAGATGGTAGAGCCTAATAACATTAAGCCCTCCCTAAGTAGCAGAGACCGCTCATCTGTATTAATCCTCTACTTTGGGTAAACTTAAATACCAAGTTTTCCCCATTTGCTCAAAGTTTATATTTCATGTTACACGAGATGGGAATACGCAGACCAACTAAGTTCCTTCTTGGGATAAAACAAAATTTCAAAACTCTTTTAAAATAATATCAGCTGAATTTTGACAAACTTTCCCAATTTCTTTCAGATTGATGTAATAATAAATCTTACTTAATTATGAATTATGTACGATGGTCGATTTGAAAAGAAAACAGGATTTCTAATATTTTTGATCGTTATGTCTTAGAAGGATCACTACGTTTTAAAAACTAGCCCTTCATCAGGTGTAAAAGATTCATACATCTTAGATGTATTAATGTAGAATCCTTTTTCTACCTGAAGAAGAATATAGACACCGGCACTCGAAACGTTACGTTGTATCCTTTAAGCACATAACAATAACAAATGTCCGAATACTGTTTCTAATTTTAATCATAAAAATAGTAGTAAATAAAGTGTCATAACTATATAAGAACTACTGCTGCTGTAAACATCCCTGCCATCTTTTAGATATTTTGTTCCTCACATATAAGCCACTTTGTATTGAAGGCTCACTAAGTTACCTCGCCCACTATTTATAGGGAATACCTGTCTACAACATAGTCTTTTATTTTGGTTACATAAATTTGAGATTCAAACTTAACTTTTTTAACTTAACCAGCTTTAATTTCAGGTTTTCTCATCGGGATCACTGTAATAGCCATTAATTTCCTGAGAGCTGAACAGGTAATCAAATATTATACATGGCTGTGGCTTTAATCTGGGGAAAGCCGCCATTGTGTTTAAACTAGACAAAGAGTTCATAATTCCTACGTTACTTTCAATACACAAAGATAGGTAAGCATTGTTATTATACCAATTAAATAATAAATTGAGTCATCTGATAGTTTTCTAATTAATAACAGATTGCGCGTTCTATTGTAGTAACCACATGTTGAATGTGAAATAACTACCATCTTGAAATAAAAGATTAAATATACATATATAGCTTTGGAGGTAATTAAATAAGAAATGTGTCGTGCTTCTTTCATTTATTACAGATATATGACGTGAGGTTATCTCACATTTACTAATATGCAAATTCAAAAGTGCGTGAACTTAACTACATATTTGTTGTCCTTACTTTCAATTGGCCAGCAGCAGTTTACAACACATCCTTGTTCCCCAATTAAACACAGAAAATAGTTTAAATGATTGTTATTTAATACACAACCAAAAATAGGACTTGGTTTTGGATATTCTAAAAATAACTTTTTTTAATAAACTTACCTCATAATGTTAATTTAACATTTCATCTTTTATTATTTGTATGTAATTGGTAAAACCTATAACTCAAGGGGCTGGAAAATTTTCAAATCTGTCTGCCTGTCTATCCCTGCCTTATTTCAAAAACGAATTTTCTAAAAAACTTGACATTTTCTTTTACGTTTCATTTTTATATAGACAACATCAAGTTCGAAGATGGCGTATGTCACCTCACTGAGATTTGGCTGAGCGTTAGTTAATATTTTTACATTGGTTTTATGGTAAACATGATGGCAACGAGAAACCAGCAGAATAAACAAATTTGTAAACAAGCTTATTACAGTCATATGATATGTGCAATCAGATTCTAATGTGGAAAGCCAAAGTTGAATTTGGGTCACAAGATTTAATTCAGCGAACTCTTGCATTGTAGTACCTCTCTAGCTCACCAGAACTTTTATTATTTGACAGCACTTTAAATTAACTCAATGACAAAAATGTTAATGTATGTATCTGTCATAAAACCTGCAGACACTGAATTTCGAATATAACTTCATTCCCGTATGTGCAAGAACCGATACTATGGTGGTGCATGTCCAACTACCATTATGACTGAGCGTTATTAAAGCCTACCAATGACACATGTCCTCTTTTTTCTGCCGTGAGATATGAAAATTTCTTTTCTATATGATTGCCTCCCTGCCTATCTGTCCGCAGGAAATCTCCTGAATAAAATGAGATATAGCTTTCGAATTACTCCAACTGTCTCAGTGTATCCTGTTATGCGTCACGTGGTGTGACATACCTATTACTCACGAACACTATTTCAGGATACAAACATTCAATACAAACTATTCACATCTAATCTGGTTGAGCTGGGATATTGCTTTGTCACTTTAACTCTTAAGAGTGCGCCCCAAGGATCAGAAATCGCAGACGATCTTTCAGAAATGTACGAGGAGCGCTGCTGACAAGATCGATTGAAGATCTGCAGACTGCCTTCTAAGTTCTTCGTAATTGAAGATTGAAAATAACACATAGTTATAAAACAAACTACAGTGATCAATCATAGCGATATATTATTTTGTCTTATAGAATGTATTGTGATATTTTAAACTAATATTTATTATTTCAATGCCCGTATTAAAAATTAATAAATAATTCCCTTATTCGCCCTTACGGAAATTACGTTTCATTATGTACTCCTTTAAAAAATCAAACTGTCACTTTAAATTATGTCCTGTTCAAAACCAAATTGCTAGTTATTGGAATAGATTCTTATATTTTTACTAAATTTACGAAACATTAAAACACTTTATTAAATCTGTAAAGCGAATTCCTAAATTAGGCTTTATGATAGTACTTAGAAGTTTTGATATTAACATTACTCATATGAAAAATGAAATTATTTTAGCAATACTACATGTTTTTTTTATTTTTTTGGGCACTGTAGTGAAACTCCCAAACCGTTATTTACTAAAAGTTGTTTTTGACAAATGGGGAAACAAAAAAAACAAAAGTTCCCTCAACAATAACAATACTAATCTAAATAGCTTCAATCCATTTTAAAGCTCCGTTGATTTACCAGAAGGGAAGGTGCAGTAGTATGCTACAGAATCGTAGGTGGAGTGGATAAATAAAACCATAAAACCCTTATTGAAGGAAAATGTTTGCTAAAAACTCTGAAGAAATTCTCACAAAAAATCGAAAGCAGAAAACATTTTAACAATCTCACGAATACAGAAACTCCTTTACAAAATTGATTAAGTAAACGTTATTAAGAAACATAAAGAAGGTTTGAAGAGTTTATTTAGACAATTTTTAATTGTAAGCTCTGAATACATTTCAAAGAGCCCAATGTCGCTGTTGAATGTCGTTTGAAGAGGACGGCCAAAAGTGCTTTGCTAATTAGTAATTAAATACCCGAAGCTAATTACGTCATTGAAGCTTTCCTTTAAACATCTTATCTGCAACGTTTCTAATCATTAAAAAATTATTAGTCATTTACCAGGGTTAATAATATCTGGGATTACTCTAATAATTTATAAATATACGAGCTGGGAATGAAATATATTCAACATGTTTTCCAAACAATAATTTACGGTAATAATTCAATTTAAATATAAATTAACTGTCGTATTACCTTCTGCAGTGCTTCTCATGAAATCCATTGCATTTAATTTGTTTAGTAAATCTCATACTTAACAAATTGAATGTCATAAAATAAATTTCTCATTTATTCATTGCATGTCCAATAACTCTTAAACTCACAAATGTAAAATATAATTAACTATAAGAATTACCTATAGGTTCTTTTCCCGGCCATGCAAACTTTGCATGCTATTTTCCTATCTATCCAGTTTCCATTCTTTTATTTATACGTCTATTTATTTTCGTTTCAAAGTTGACCATCTTATGGGCATATATTAAAAAAAGTGGTTATTGCGTTATTGATTTGTTCTACTTCAAAATAATTTAATTGTACTATATATATATATATATATATATATATATATATATATATATATATATATATATATATATATAGATTAACGTACAATATGAAGAATAGAATAAAAACAAATTTTAAATTTAATATCCATAACTATGTTATACACAATAGAATATAATTCCACAAAATTAGATTAAAATATGAAAAACGTAATAATCAAGTCACGGTTAGAATAAAGCCATCTTTCATTCAATGTAAAAGTAATAAAATATGAACTTGAAAATCATCAATCCTATTGATAAGAAATTGAAAGGATGAGTATAAGTGTTAACCATAAACCATTACATTTTGAGCCCAATTTATATCAGTCTAAGAGAAGCTTTTACAGTTATTTGATATATCAAATGCCTGGTAAAACGATAATATGCTCAATTAATTTATACTTGAAACATCATCAGAGTATTTCATTCTGTCAACATTTTCCTTAGAATTATATGCACTTACTATCTTACATGAAATACTACTCCCGTTCCTAAATATTAAATTGTAAAAGATGAACATCAGGATACGGAGACTGTGAAAGCAACGCAAATTGAGTGAGCAGATGACGACAGGAGAGTGCCGCAGGATCTGTTAAACGTGTCTGCACATCTGATGAGGTTATAATGTTCAGCAGCAAACTGTGTGTACTAAACTGTGTTTGTTTCTGGCCAACCCTCCTCCAGTTCCAGTGTTCCAGCTCATTTGCCAATCTAACTCCGGCCAGTACAGTTTCCTACATGCTTTTTCGAGCTAATATCACCTGATAATAACTTAAATTACCATCGCTTAACGTAAATTGTTAATTCAACTTCTGAAGAGGCTTTAAATTAACAAGGAAAACACATATATTACGATTATTGTTTTAACCTTTCTGGCTACACAACAGTCCAACCGTAAGAATCAAATTAATACGTGATTCCGTACCGGTACTCATACCTAATAATAGAAATAACCGATTGAAAAAATTCATTCATTCGATTGTTTAAACAAGCGGATTTGATTGGTTAGAGTTCTTTCCATCGGTTGATTTTTCCATTTAATGCTTTGGGATATGAGCGGAAGCAGTTTCAGTTGATTGATTTAGTTCTATCAGTTGTTTTATTCGGTGGGTAAATGAATGAAACCAGTCAACTGTATTATACCGTTGTTTTAGCTAAAATTACTCTAGACTGCTCAATAGGTGAATATTGTTCTCTGATTGTATTTTCAGTAAATGACCGAAATATTTTAGATTTTACTCCTTTATTCGGATTTCTGTCTTTAAAATAAATAACTATTTCTCAGAATGTAAACAATCACCGCTTAAAATATATAAGGACAATCGAGAGTAATTTTTATTATAACCGACACAATATTTAGTTGTAGTTACCTAAAGAAGGTTAGTTTGTTTAATAAAACATCGTATAAATTTAGTGTTAACTTTAGTGAATATTTATTTTAAGCACGATAAAAATTTTATTACTCTACATTATATTACAATGTCAATAATGAGTTTAAGGAGATGCTCTGACATCGTATTTTAACCTAATCATAAACTTTTAATGACATGCAAGCTACTCTTTACAACCATCACAATTATTATTATGAAGAATTTTCATTCCTGGCCCTAAAAAATATTGTTTTTACGCCGTGCTTTGATTACAAACAGGCCGTAACATGCTGTAAACCTAATAAACGAAATCTCACTTTGATCATTTTGCGTCTATATTACACGCTCTTCTTTTACTCCTTTTACCTTATTTTCCCTTTACAGCAACCTTCGTGTGCCAGAACTTTTATGTTTTATACGTTTGATATAAGCATAGAAGAATTATTAATCTAAACGATAATTACTGTATTCATTGAGAAGCATAAATAATTTGTACCTGCATAAATAATTTGAAATTCCCCAACTTGATTTGAAGACGAAGCTATTCTCGTGACAAAAAAATCAAAACCGTGAATCATTTATGATTTGTATAAAATACAGTCATAGAGTATATTAAAAGTTATTGATTTCAAGTTTAAAATTCAAATATTTAATTTCAAAAAGACAACTCTAATTTTTACAACAAAAATCAGGTAATAATTATTAAATACCGGTACTACATAAGATTTCAATCAACTGCACTAGAAGAACAATAATTTTGCATTTCATACTCTGCAATATAATACAAGGTAGGGGTACGCCACACCACATGTAGAGTAACAGGTTTTGCTGAAGTTGCATTTAAAATTTCATGTTTATATCGTATTTCATTCTTATAGGCTACATTTTGTTACTAATCACTAATCTTTTTTTACAAATTGTTTGATTCTTTCGTAGTCATAACTTTTACCCGAAAGACCCATGTAAAAATGTTCGCTAACGCTCAGCCAAATCCAATAGACTGACATCATCAAACTTTGTACAGCTTTGACGTAATAGCTTTGAACAGCTATTGTTTATATTTATCAAGATTTTAATTATTACCATTTGTAAGCGAATGTTCAGCTCAGCCCCATTTCATCGTTCGCTTAGTTTGATGATGTCAGTCTATTGGTATATCCAACATATATACTTTAACGTTGAGAAAATGCAATGAATCAATTAACAAAAATAATAAAGACAGTCTGATTTTTTTGGAAATTGTGTTATGAATTAATTTACGAGTATTATGATAAAATAGTACTATTTTAGTTTAGCTTCTGAGTTACATTGTACTGTCGAACCTCAAATGTGTCTTTTAAACTTGAATCCATTGTATTGGACTAGTATAAAACATAGTTATAAATTAATGTGAAACCGTATTTAATTTGGTTAATTATACAAGGCCAAAAATATATAATAAACTTTAACTTAAATGACGAATATATTTTTTTACACTGAAATAAATTACCCTACAGCTGAGATTGACTGGTGTGTAAAATAGAGAGGATCTAATTTATTTCAACATGGATATTGTCCTGCCATTGTACCAGTAGTTTGTCTTCCTCAATCTTTAAATCTTTGTATTTGTCTAACATGAAGAAGATTTTAAGTGATCAAATAGTTACTCTTATCTTTCCTAGAAAATGATTGTCGCCATTAACTATTATGCAATTATTACTGTACTTGATAAAAAACCATTTTATATGAATATAACAATTATTAGACTTCTCGGTACAAAATTTCCTTTAATACGAGCAATAAGAATTGCTCTATTATAACAATTATTAGACGTTTAGGTATAAAATTTCCTTTAATATTTCAGCATTTGCCGTTTTCAAACAGGTATAATAAAATATAAATTATGTTCATTTTGTTTGCTGTGTTATATTTTATTATACATTTTTGAAAACGGCAAATGCCGAAATATTAAAGGAAATTTTATACCGAGAAGTCTAATAATTGTTATAATAGAGCAATTCTGCATTTATACACCCGAAGTGAATATATGATATATACACCCTATATATATATATATACTCGTATATATATACAATACGTTACAAAAACAATGAACAAGCACCTTATTTTACATTGCCATTTTTACTCATAAAGCAGCAAATGTTTTGATAATTGTTATGAATTGTTTGATAATTGTACCAATAATACAAACTGTATTACTATATCACACAAAAAGTAAAAAGTTTCGAATTTACGTTTCATGAATCAGTATAAACTGAAAGAGAACTAATACTGAAAAATTGTTAGTATCTGTTTGATTTTGTAATAAAACGTAAAAATGGTAGTTTATTACTATTTTTTATTAAAGTGGACAATTTAATAACAGAGATCCTCTTAGCAATAACCCAGGCACTGCAACAGAGTAGTGGCGCTCTGAGGCTTTACCAAGATTACACTCTATTGTCGGGCAGACTAAATAAAACCATAATATAACTTTTGTTGGAGAAAAGTGCCTATTGAAAACACATCACAAAAAATTTTATGAGTAAAAGTTATGAGGAAACATAAAGAGGCCTGAAGAGATTTGTTAAACAATTTCTCATTGAAAGCTCAAAATACATTTCAAAGAGCACAATGTCGATGTTGAATGTAATTTGAAGAGGACCGCAAAAAGAGCTTTGCTAATTAGTAATTAAATACCCGAAGCTAATTGCGTCATTGAAGCTTCCAACCATCTTATGCTTCACGTTTCTAATCATGATAAAATTATAATTCGTTTACAGAACTTAATAATTATTCTTTTCGTCTTAGCGTTTCTGAGTTTTATTATTTATTTGTAATAGAAATTGATAAATGGAGTAAATAAATTATTGAATATTGTCTTACATAGGACTATAGTAAGTTGTTTAAGTTAACTGTACTGAAAAGTTTCCCTGTTATGTAAAAGAAACAATTTTGCATTAATTTAATCCATATTGGATAAACAGTATGTTAATGTTTCTAGAATATGAGCTTTGATTGCAATAGGTGCACAAGTGATAACTTATCCAACGTTATAAAATGAGACATATAAAAGTGAGCGCACAGAGTGCAATCTGTGGAGTGAGAAGTCTCGTAGCAAATATTTGAACGGTAACAATCAAAGATACGTGGCGCAACTCTAGTGTCGGACCTCAGAACTAACTTAAATAACTCCGCAGACCTCACCACACCTCGTCCGTATGATTTATTTATCTCCTAAGGTTGGATTAGCTGTGTGAGAACACTTTTCTTCAAACTAATCTACTTACTTTGTCAACATTATACTATGGCTTGATGGAATTACTCACTCTTGTGAAAACTTATAACCAGATTTGAATTATTTGAAATTTTAGTAGTAATAACATACAAAGACAAAATATTGCGTAAATTGCAGCTCAAATTTCGATTTGCAGTGTTTATTAACGGAAATATCTTATTCGTTCTTTGGTCATTTAAAATAGCATACTTTTCGCATTAGTTGATAACAATTAAGTTTTAATCATTGGATGATTTTCAACTACAAATCCCGCAAGAATGCGGTATAAATCCATGTCTCTTAGGGGTAGTGATTTTAATACTTCGGTATTAATTGGCAATAGGTACTTAAGTACCAGTTGTAGGATGATATTGTTATGAATATTTAAACCGGACACCAAAATCAGCTAGATATGTTTGTAATAGCTTGGTATAATTAAAGTCAGTGTAATATTCATTTTACTTGAGAAACAACAAATTTTAATACTTTGGCAGAACTTGGGCCGAATTAAGTATCAAACTGCTGTATAACTTAAAACCAAAGTGTCAGGGTTAACTTAGAAGGTTGATTTAAGAGTACGTGCATGTACCCTACTTTACCTTTGCAGCATACTTCCTGTAAATGTTGACTTACAAAACCAAACAAATAATACAAGTTTAGTTGGTTTTTATGTGTGGGAAATCTCACCAGTTGTTATCTGAGCGTTAGTGAAGCTTGCGGGGATAGAAAACTTCATTTCAGTCTGTCTGTCCGCTCGATATCTTTAAACGAACTAATTAATACACTTAAAATTTTCATAAAACTTCACATCTATATGCAAAACATCGAATTTAGTTATTTGGCTAAGCGTTATCGACCATCTTTACTCTGTTCTTTTGGGTAATCATTATGGCCACGAGAATGTTGCATGTACCCTACTAGAAAAATGTTATAAACTTGAAACTTTGGTTTCAATCTCAACAAAGACCTTTATGTAACACATGCTCCTGCCTTTTCAAAACTGTAAGCATCGTTATATCGAGTTATGTTGAAAAGGCTAAATATAGATATAGTCGTCACAAACGATCCAATGATGGGCACACGCACAAATTACTCCCTTCTAACAGTGGAGCGGAAGTGTAGTCAGGTAGAGAATATAATTATTACTCTCAGGCATGAACAGGCATGAACCTCTGACCAATATTCCGCGACACGTTTCAACATGCAAGACATCAGTTGTAAATGTTCAATAATAAACATGACAGCTTGGAATAATTATCTACTCCTCTTCTACCTCTGTCCTGACAGAAAAATATCGTTTTCGCCGCGCTTCGAATTACAAAGACACGCCGGAACATTGATGTAAGCCTAATAAATAAATCTCACTTTGATCATTTTCCGTTCACGTTACGCTCGGCTCGTTCGCTCCTTTTACCTTAGCAGCGGCTCCGAGTACCGGAGTTTTGTGTTTAATTCATTCGATATATTTATAATTCCATGAGTATTTGAATATAAAGTTTATTCATGTCGTGGATAGCTCAGTGCCTTATAAATTACTTGATACTTCTCTATTCGGTGTTTTTATTCGGTTTGTAGGGATGCGGGAACAAAAATATAACACTCGAGTTGTACGAGTGATATCCGTATAGTAATAATTATTTCTACGCATTTTAAAGTTCATAGCTCCGTAAATTTAAAGCGGTGCCTATGTATTTTACCTTTAACCAATATGACAAATCACTTATGTATAAGAAATTGTGACCAGCAAATGTAAATTTAAAATTAGTTCTAAATTCGAAAAATCACATAATTCATTTTAGCAAACAATATAGAAATTCAAAACAAACCTTCTAAAAACACGTGTTCATAGTTTAAATTAAATAATCTTTTTCTGAAATAAAAAAAAAACTCTTTTAGTCAGTTGTCTTCAAAGAACACAACAAGAAGAAACTGCACTTCCCCAGTTTCATAGAAGTTTTGGTTTCTTTCTATTCTATTCTTTTTCTAACTTCTTTAGAAATGTCCAACGCTGAAAATGTACTTGCTACTTCGGGAAGTAACTTGATCAGATATGACCTTCGCCGTAGCGCAGTGGTAATGCTGCTGCTCTCTGACCGAGAGGTTACGGGTTCGATTACCAGCGAGGTGTATAATTACTTTCAAAAGGTGTTGTACCGTTTTCCCTCAAAATTTTTAGTACGACTGGTTGAAATTCCGCTTGAAAAAAGACTTAGACACGTAGTGGAATCCCTACATGTCCTGTCTTGGTTTCAGGCTTCACGTCTGGCGTTTTGTGTTCTAGTC
Organism: Homalodisca vitripennis; assembly: GCF_021130785.1. Taxonomy (NCBI): domain Eukaryota; kingdom Metazoa; phylum Arthropoda; class Insecta; order Hemiptera; family Cicadellidae; genus Homalodisca; species Homalodisca vitripennis. Next base: position 18,730 of record NW_025776784.1, on the reverse strand, counting down.
TCTTATAAGGATCACTGGTTTGTAGTTATGCCGTTTAGAATACTAACATTAACTTAACGGTTTGCTTGGTTGACTTTTGAGAGAATCAGAGTTTTTTAATAAAACATGTTGGGCCACAACTCAATTTTTAACTTACCATTTACAAAAAACACGTATGTAAATTGTTGTTATGTACGTTCACGCAAACTATAATTTGCTATCAAGCTATAATCATGACATCAATTATTATTATCCAGGAATAAACGTAAATACAAAACATGAATAATACAGGCATCTTAAATGATTGGATATTTTCTATTGTCTTACGGCAAGCTTTCAGGTTTTGGAATCTATGTATTGTTATATTGTCTTCCAGATAATATTCATCTTTACATTTTATGTACTATAAAAAAATTAAGCGTACTAAAATATCAAGAAGCTATTCTACTGTATTTTACATTAGTATTTTAGCCCTCTAATATAATCATAACCCACGTTTATTCAACATTTTCGAATCTTTCTCTTTTCATTTTCTTTTCTTTTTCGACATCTAAAAGCACTATGTATCAACATCACATATAACTTTGGGTCTGAATAAATGCGAAACAATAATTCTTAACTAAGTAAAACAAAGGTAAGGAAGGTATCATAAAATTTTGGAATTGAAATGAATCAAGAAATCAACCTACAAAAAACTGTGCGTAGTGTACGAGTATAATAAGAGAGGATCTAATTCACTATAGCTTTTCCCCTGTCTCTGGAGATCTTTGCATTAGAGTAACATGACAGAGATTGTAAGTGACTGTAGTGTAATATAGAGAGGATCTAATTCACTTCAACATGGATACTGTCCTGTCACTGTAAACAGTAGCTTGGCCCCTGTCTCTGGAGATCTTTACATTAGAGTAACATGACAGAGATTGTAAGTGACTGTTGTGTAATATAGAGAGGATCTAATTCACTTCAACATGGATACTGTCCTGTCACTGTAACAGTAGCTTGGCCCCTGCCTCTGGAGATCTTTGCATTAGAGTAACATGACAGAGATTGTAAGTGACTGTTGTGTAATATAGAGAGGATCTAATTCACTTCAACGTGGATACTGTCCTGTCACTGTAACAGTAGCTTGGCTCCTGCCTCTGGAGATCTATGCATTAGAGTAACATGACAGAGATTGTAAGTGACTGTTGTGTAATAAGAGAGGATCTAATTCACTATAGCTTTTCCCCTGTCTCTGGATATCTTTGCATTAGAGTAACATGACAGAGATTGTAAGTGACTGTAGTGTAATATAGAGAGGATCTAATTCACTTCAACATGGATACTGTCCTGTCACTGTAACAGTAGCTTGGCCCCTGTCTCTGGAGATCTTTACATTAGAGTAACATGACAGAGATTGTAACTGACTGTTGTGTAATATAGAGAGGATCTAATTCACTTCAACATGGATACTGTCCTGTCACTGTAACAGTAGCTTGGCCCCTGCCTCTGGAGATCTTTGCATTAGAGTAACATGACAAAGATTGTAAGTGACTGTTGTGTAATATAGAGAGGATCTAATTCACTTCAACGTGGATACTGTCCTGTCACTGTAACAGTAGCTTGGCTCCTGCCTCTGGAGATCTTTGCATTAGAGTAACATGACAGAGATTGTAAGTGACTGTTGTGTAATAAGAGAGGATCTAATTCACTTCAACATGGATACTGTCCTGTCACTGTAACAGTAGCTTTGCCCCTGCCTCTGGAGATCTTTGCATTAGAGTAACATGACAGAGATTGTAAGTGACTGTTGTGTAACATAGAGAGGATCTTATTCACTTCAACGTGGATACGGTCCTGTCTCTGTAACAGTAGCTTGGCTCCCTGTCTCTGGAGATCTTTGCATTAGAGTAACATGACAGAGATTGTAAGTGACAGTTGTGTAATATAGAGAGGATCTAATTCACTTCAACATGGATACTGTCCTGTCACTGTAACAGTAGCTTGGCCCCTGTCTCTGTAGATCTTTGCATTAGAGTAACATGACAGAGATTGTAAGTGACTGTTGTGTAATATAGAGATGATCTAATTCACTTCAACTTGGATACTGTCCTGTCACTGTAACAGTAGCTTGGCCCCTGCCTCTGGAGATCTTTGCATTAGATTAACATGACAGAGATTGTAAGTGACTGTTGTGTAATATAGAGAGGATCTAATTCACTTCAACGTGGATACTGTCCTGTCACTGTAACAGTACCTTGGCCCCTGCCTCTGGAGATCTTTGCATTAGAGTAACATGACAGAGATTGTAAGTGACTGTTGTGTAATATAGAGAGGATCTAATTCACTTCAACATGGATACTGTCCTGTCACTGTAACAGTAGCTTTGCCCCTGCCTCTGGAGATCTTTGCATTAGAGTAACATGACAGATATTGTAAGTGACTGTTGTGTAACATAGAGAGGATCTTATTCACTTCAACGTGGATACTGTCCTGTCACTGTAACAGTAACTTGGCCCCTGTCTCTGGAGATCTTTGCATTAGAGTAACATGACAGAGATTGTAAGTGATTGTTGTGTAATATAGAGAGGATCTAATTCACTTCATCATGGATACTGTCCTGTCACTGAAACAGTAGCTTGTCCCCTGCCTCTGGAGATCTTTGCATTAGAGTTACATGACAGAGATTGTAAGTGACTGTTGTGTAATATAGAGAGGATCTAATTCACTTCAACGTGGATACTGTCTTGTCACTGTAACAGTAGCTTGGCCCCTGTCTCTGGAGATCTTTGCATTAGAGTAACATGACAGAGATTGTAAGTGACTGTTGTGTAATATAGAGGGGATCTAATTCACTTCAGTGTGGATACTGTCCTGTCACTGTAACAGTAGCTTGGCCCCCGTCTCTGGAGATCTTTCCATTAGAGTAACATGACAGAGATTGTAAGTGACTGTTGTGTAATATAGAGAGGATCTAATTCACTTCAACATGGATACTGTCCCGTCACTGTAACAGTAGCTTGGCTCCCTGTCTCTGGAGATCTTTGCATTAGAGTAACATGACAGAGAGTGTATGTTAGATAAAGTTACACTCATCTTTCCAATGTTTTTTCCTACAGAATATACGCAAGAACTGTGTATAATAAATAACGTAGAAGTTCACCGTAGTAAGTATTCGTAATATACCTCGTTGAGGCTGCATACAAAATGTCAATTCTATAACTACATGTATCACCAGGTTAATCGTTAAGATGTCATATGGTTTTTATTAAGTGTTTTACAAGTTTATTTACTCTGTAATTTTCTCATTGGCATCATATTTTTCCGCAAGACCAACGTAAAAATGTTCATTAACGCTCAGCCAAATCATATAGAGTGATAAGTACCATCATGGTACGTGCTGGAACCCATATCTTTTAATGAAAACTCAAGCAATTCTATTGGTCAGTTCGTTCTTACAATTTCGTGCAGAGAAACAGACATTTGGAATTTTCAGGCTCTCGAGGTATAGGCTTTGCTAATGCTCAGCCAATAAATATTTCCTTACATTTTTCTTAAAAACATGTATAATCTGAAACATTTTCTTATTTTAAATATATCTCATTATAATGTTAATATTACCACTCCGGGAAAACTTTAATAAGCATATTTGAAAAGTTTTAATTTAAAAGTTGATTTAAAAGAATGGATTTAACTCAAATATTCCGTTAAATCATCCTTCATGTAATATTTAATTAGAATAATAAAGTGTGCTTTTTACATTTGAATTATATCATACTAGGTATACAAACATTATCTGTTGTAATTAAATACAAAATAAGTCATGCTAAATTTAAATATTCCCTTTTTAGATGTCAAATAAAAATCAATAAACTATACAAATGCTCTAAGTTATTTTTTTTAATTTTTAACCTTGAAATAAAACAAAACAATGCATATTAATGGTTATTAATTATATTTAATAGACGGTGGAATTTAATAAGACAGATCCCCTCAACAATAACAATAGTAAACCTAGGTGGTGCCACTGACACTAAATGACCCTTTGGTCATTCTGGAATATCACATGTTGATAATGTGTGACATTCATCCAATATATTCGATAAATGGTAAGATTATCTTTTGTTGAAGGAAAATGTTGAAATACTAATATGTTGCCAAACGATAAAATTAACTGTCACAAATGTAGAAACTGCCTTAGATAGTCGATAAATTACTCATTAGGAGGAAAATTAAGGGAGACATGAAGAGGTTACATAAACAGTTTCTCAATGGAAGCAAATTGATGCTCTTAAATGTCTTTTGACAAGAGACCGCCAAAAGAGCTCTGCTAATTAGTAATTTAATACGCCAAGCTAATTTCGTATTTTAGGGCTTCCTTTAAACATCTTGTATTCAATTTGTACAGTTATAATAAAAGCATGAAACATCTACAAAAGTTAGTTTTGATCAACTGAGTAAATACATATTGAGAATGCAAATTACTCACAGACAAATTAATAATAATACCCAGTTGCACGATATACACGTGCACAAAAATAAATGTTGTAAAATAAGTTCATGTATGTATACACATCATATGTCGATGTGTAGCTAATAACTAATTTCCCTAAAACATAAAAAATGTTAGAGATTCGGATTAATTTATCCATGTTACTTCTAGAAACGAGCGAGGAAAACACACAAAGGGTCAGACTATACTGTTTAAGTGACACTAAATGATAAATTTTAGGTACTGACACTGTTATAGCAGGAATTTTAAACTGTGTTTATCAGAATGTTTTTCCAATCAAGTGTGGGGTAGGAAGTAGCTTTAAAATACACATTATCCTCAAACCAACTCTTAAATAAAATTTATTTCATTTACATCTCCATTTCAAACCAAAAAGACCACATATGAAATTATAATAGAGTACATTCACAAAGTATGTTCCCAGTTAATTTTGTAAGTCAAAAATATATACTTGCATAGAGATAAAGCCACTTAGACGATTATTTTTAAGAGCTAAAATTAAATTACAATTAATTAAATTTTAACCAACACGACATTTTGTGCGATCAATAGGTTCTTCGTTTCCTCTTTATTCATGTACACGAACTATTGCGTTATCGTTAAAGTTGCGCAAATTGAGTGAGAAGACGTGGGATTTTCTGGACGTGCCTGCACATCTGATGAGGTTATAATGTTTAGAAGCAAACTCTGTGTACTCAGTCATTTGTTTCTGACTGATTCTGTTTTACTTCCATAGTTACCTCCCATTATACATTCCCCAGACAGTAACAGTATCCCATCAGCGCCGTAGTAATTTAATACCATCTTTCTTGTCGCCTAATAGTTACCTCAAATGTTACTACTTCCGGGAAATCGTAGATGTAATGGAGGGAAGTGTGCATTAAACCCAGAAAATACTTAGAGTTTTTAATTTTAAAATTTCCACCAATAAAAAATGCTCTAAGGAAATAAACCTAAAAATAGTAACGATCTGACCTAAAGTATACTTTTATGAGCCAGTACAGAATATACAGGATGAGGCAAAAGTCTGGATACACCCCTATACAATTTAACGGCGCCACAACTACATCTTGTATGGGTGTTTGTATGTGGGTGGGCAATGTTTAGAATCTATGATGACATCGATGACTATCTTGACATCCAACACCTTGGATGTAGGTAGAATTTTTCAAATAATCAAATGGGTATGAAGTAATCAGGCACCTCACTTTGAGCTGCTTTATTCTTAGGAATACCAGTATTAATTCAGTTTTAAGTTGATTTATTAAACTTTAACCGGTACTCTTTACACTACATAAAAATTAAGACTCTTGAACCAAAATAAAGATATCTTAAATAGGCTTTATTATGTTTTTACTGAGAATGAGACAGTTCAAAACTATGTGTCACGTGACCCCTTCCCATTTGGACAATTCTACCCAAATCCAAGATTTCGGCTTGTAATATGGCCGCCGCTCATACCATAGCTCTTAAGAGTTGTATCTGCACTTAGAGACACCTCCTAACAGACACCGTTATGATTGATCAATCGTTCGACTTTTATAGCGGTGTATACCGAATTTTCCCACTTACCTTCAAACTATATCCAAATCTTAAAATAGGGGTTTCTCCCATTATTGCAATACCCGCAATTCTGTTCATCTTTTAAATTGATCATCGTCAATAATGAACTCTGAGCAATCCAACAATCCAATCGTCACACTTAGCCTGTTCGGAGTGAACATTTAGATTACAAAATTCGACATAAATTGTCTATTTAAGGAGGAATTCTGCTTTAAAAACGTCCGTTACACTTCTTGGATGATATTTTATGATCACGACTGAACCTGAATTACTAATATCCAATCTCCTAATGAAAGGTATATGGTTAATTTTATATAATTTAAAGAAAGAAAGATATTTTTCAGGAAGAACACAAACAAATAGAAACAAAATGTAATATTGTCTATTTTACTGATGCACAAACAGTGAGAGTAAAGGTGGCTGTATAATAACTATCATCGGTTTCATTATAAAGACTATACAATAAACCAGCCATCCTGGGCTGTATTGGACAATATCTCTGAAGAATAAGCTATTGTTTCAAAGGCCCGTTATTATTCAAGTAGAGGACTCTCTCGCTGGCCCAAACTCAATTATCGACTCCACACAATTCGCTTTCATTCGAAAACCGCCCAACCCTCTCCCTCGTTATGTTTGGGGTGGAACCTTCATTTACTGCAAATAATAATGGAGACAATATTTCACGATAATCAACAGTCGGGAAATTTAACTAGCCAACTCGCACCGATCCGTTCTTTTGAGTACAATAATTCATGAAATGAATCGAATTAACTCGTAAGGGGAGCACTGCGCCCTATCTTTTTCCATGTTAACATATATTCCTTTTTCTCAGGACCTACACAAGATACCTTGCTACTGTTTGTTTTATCTGAAAGTAGAACTTTTCTGCTTCATACTGAACCAAAATTTTTTAACATTTATACATTTTTTAAATATTTTTCAGAATTTTATAATCATTATCTACAAAAAAGTGTTCTAAAATTAACTTTTTAATTTTTTGAAGTGAAAACTTCTTTAGGCGCGTTGAGCGTTTTGGTAGAGGGTAAAATCCTCGGTTCGCGTCACCGAAATGCTAATGATACTAACCTGCATGAAAAAGTCAGTCTCGCTGTGTTTTTTAACCGTAGACTTGGCCGCGGACTACTAACCTGCATGAAAAAGTCAGTCTCGCTGTGTTAAAACTGTCCCGGCGGAGTATGAAAACAGACTGCGAAAATCAGTGACCTTTACGGCTTCCTCTCGCGATTTAAAAGTGAAGCCAATGTCGTACAATTCTGTAAGATGCGTCAAATTAAAGCTCTTAATATTGGCAATCTATTGGTTACATTTTTAAATATTAAAAAAATTTCGAAATAATTTTGATTATTGTTTACATTTTACATAGCGTTTACAATGACAAGGAAAAAGTAGTAAGCGAGGATTTTTTTTTATTTTTTGGTCAGACAAAATTTGTCAGCGAGAAAGTTTTGTGAAAATAGATGAATATTTTTTTTTGTAATTTATCATTTTTTTATTGGAAGTTTAGTTTAGCCTGTAGTAGCGTATGAAGTGATGAGTGAACGTTTCTGCCGGAACTGTAGTTGGCGCATTGGCTCACTGATACCGTATTAACTCAATAAATTAGTTTATTGTGCAATAAAAATACCTTTACGAAAGAACCAAGTTAATTTAACTAATTTATTAGTTTTAAAAATATTGTGGGTTTAATTGTTATTGCAATTATACACTTTATTCGTAGCAATAACTGTATTATTTACAACGGTGTTCAACTCACTGTTGTTCACTCGGTGTTTACTCACTTGTATTCTATGTTTAACTAACTATTAATATTGAGCAATTACAACATATTTTTATACAGATAAATGAATAATGAAAACAACGAATATATTTTTAAACATTTGTAATATTTGTACGAATATTTGTATTTAAAATTTAGCATTAATTATTTATTTTAATTATGTTTTTAATATTTAACCTCTTCATCATGAAATTAGTATTATTACGGTATAAGATTTATCTTACTAGCGTGGTAAATTAGATTTCTAGTTATTTGATAATATTTTTTCGTGGATTTTAAAATTGGAAAATTAAAAACGCGTCACATTTACAATTACAGATGTACTGCTACTATAACGTATTGTTAATTACTCTCAACTTAATAGTTCCGTTTTCACTTCTATCGGCAGTCCCACGACTGCTACTGTTTTTTTTTATATTTAAATGAGTATTTATCATTATTTTATTGGTTCCACATGAGAAGACAGATGTAATACACTAGCAGTAAAAATTTCAGGATGATATCTCAAAGGAGTTCTGAGAAAAGGAACATAACATTCTAAAAATACAAGTTTTTGGAAAATGTGAAAAAAGAAAGACACTATAAGCGTATAACAAAACAGGTTTCATTAGCCTACCTAAGACATGGTACTTCAATTAAATCCTGATCCATATGATGGCTATTCTCCCTCTTCTTCCTCAAATTTATCTTCGAGTCTTCTTTGTAGCAAGTTTTTATGCTATCTTATCTTTTTTTTCGAGCTCATCTTCGACCTTCTCTGCTGCTTTGATTCTTCGTTGGTCGACTCTTTGACAGCCATATGCTAAGTTGTTTCCAGGTTTGAATCCAGATTCTATCTATAATTTGCAAAGAATCACTGCACCATCATTAAAACAAGACACTGCCAAATGTACACCTAAGCTAAGAGTTTTTAGCCGAACAAAACTCCAAATGACATTGTTGAGTGACTTATTACTGTTCTGTGTTTTTCCAAACATTTTTGCAGCAATCTGGTATTAGAAAAATCTCTGAATATTGGTTTTATGAAAGCCATTATACGAGCTGGTAAGTGGAAATGTTTTGTATGATCATATGTTTCATTTTCTCTTATAGCCTTACGATACTTGCTCCAAGTGTCAGCGCTGTCCGGACATAGCCCATGCTGAGAATTGTCATTAGATGATGATATGTGAAAATATTCAGCCCAGATAGTTTTTTTCATATCTTGAACATTTTCATAGTTTTGCCTAATAGCTAAACCATAATACTTTTGAATCTGAAGGATGCCTGCATCGGTCAACCCACCTCTGCCACCAAGCGATGTACCATCAGGAAGTTTCTTATTTGTCGATTTCAAATAACAAAGTCTGGTCCCCATTCTCTTCTGCACATGTCCAATACACTCTATCTTTTATATTTTAATATCACCATACGGCTTACTTTCAAGCACTGCAGCATGAGCCTTTGTATCTCCATCGCTAAATATTTGGTGTAGCGTACAGTGTACAAATCCTGGGATCGCTTGAAAATGTTTATAGCACCAGAAACTTCCATGGCACCACTTGAACCCCTAAAGTTGCCTGAACACTCAACATCATGCCTATCTTCTAGTCTCCCCTTGCACAAACAATACTTGGACAAAATCTCTACATCCACCACTTTGCCTGTGATCAGAGATGTCGCAGAAACTACACCGTTTAGGGATTTGTGGCCTCTACGCTCCCACGAACTATCAACAGCTACTGCCATGTGAGTAGATTTCTCATTGAGATCAATAGTCTCTAGGACTGTTTTGACATAGAAAATTTACAAACCTAGCAGCAGCATGAGTATTTAAAAACTCCTCATATAAATGAAACCTTGCATAGGGAGTGTCCAAGTTCATTACACTACACAGTGTTTCTGCTACAATGCGACCCTTGCCAATGTTGCGTAGACCTAAAACCAATCCTAGGTTTAGATCATAGGCTATATCTTATGGTATTTACCTGCTTTATTGAAACACTACACTTTCACAGTTTTGAAACTTGGTCGAATTTTCCTCACAATTGTTACACTTGATTACAATTTCACAGGCCATTCTGTTCTTTCATAAAGTCAAAGAGGATTTACAATCTTTCCATGTAGTAATCTTGCTTACAGATTCCTCTAGTGTAGACAAATCAACAATTACATAGTCAAACTTATCTGTTAATTCCTTTTGGTAGTAATTCAAACCTTCACTAAGGTTTTTTAAAGTTGAAGAAGTAGGCGTAGTCCTAGTCAAATTAGAAGCTTGCTCTGGAGTTTGATATTTCCTAGTTGAATTTGTACTTTGATTACCGTGAAACCTTCGTTTCTTGAATACTTTAGAAACACTACGAGGCATTTTACTCGAAAAACAGATATTAATTATATAAAATGTAATAAATTACAAACCTATATAATAGCCTTCTTGGTAACACTGAAACTATAGTAAACATAGCCATAAAGACAACCACAAGAATGTAGAAAGAAGCAGAAAACCTCAGCTGATAGTTGCAGTAAAGGTATTGACAAAGAGAAATGAAAAGAAAACATATTCAAAACAATATTACTATAACAGATGACTTTCTACTAGAAAGAAACCAACACATTGTAACACTTCGACCGGGGGACCGATTTTTAGGCATAAAATCTTGAAAACACATTCCATAGTATTCAAAATAATTTGCATTTGCTAAAATACAATGCCCATGTGTTATATATTATTTTAAAGAGGAGATTTCAGACTACAAGGTGAAAGCAAAAAAAAATAAATGAGTCTAAAATGAATAACATATTTCCATAATAAATGCTAGGATATAAATTAAATATGAGGTATCCTAAGAATTACCTTTGTTTTGAAAAAAAAAAACAAATTGAAGCAGCAGAGATGGTGATATTACCATGAAACAGATCCTGGGAACGTGCCTTTGTATTCAAGGAAACTAAATTTTTCAGCAGCAAAACTTCTATCTCACGCACTTAGATGCTTGTATTGAGACAACATTGATGCCGAGTGTGAGCAGTATTGATTGTCTCAATACAGCAGTATTGTCAAGATCATTGTTATTTCAATTTTATCGTCCTCCGTATGAATAAAATCCGTAGAGGTATTTTGTAACATTACAGTTTTTATAGTTTCTGAAATATCAAATACAAAATGTTATTAAGTATTGTATTCAGTCACTCATCCACTCTTACCATTCGAAAATTGTCGCAACCCCTCAAAATGTAATATTGGGTACTATTCTTTACCATACAGCACAAATTATTGGAATCCAAGCAAATAGTTTTGGATCTAATACTCCCAACACAGAAACAACATTACATTATTTTTTATGTATATTGACATAAGGCCCCAAATACAAACTTTCCCAATATGGGAACCTTTAATATTTACCTCTCACACAAATGTCAAAGGTCAATTTAATGTTAATTTCCCTACTCTTATGAAACTCGTAACATTCCTATTGAGCCAATTCCTATACCAGGAAAATTAAAATAACTACTATTATTATAAAACTTCAACAGTACTCTTTATTTCACGTATTGTTTTCTAAACGATTTTCTAACTATGGTATTTTAAAGTGCTTGCTGTGTTCACACATACTACCTATGTAAGTGAAAAGTGAGAGTGAGAGAGAAAGTGTGAGTGTGAGGATGTGAACGTGACGTGACACATGAACTCGGGATATAAGTGACTCCGTCATCAGTGCCAGCTCGTGTGAGTGTAAGTTTAATATATCATGAAGAAGAATGGTTTTATCATAATGAGAGACCGTTATCAGCTTATGCGATTCAACACAATTTAAATAAATTTGAAAATTGCTTCGTCATAAAAGGAATCTACCATTTAGAGCCAAATCCCAATCAAAATACTAATCAGAAAAATTTAAGAAATGTTGAAATCGCACATTAATTAATTTAAAAATCAAGGCAACTAAATGGGTTCAACCTAAGATATTAGGTCTTTTCCTTTTATTTTTTAGTCCTATGTAAACTTTTACAAACATTCTACATAGGGCTGATTGCAATATTGTTGTTTATGTTATTCATTTATTAAAATCATATTTTGGTTATGTTTTTAATTCTTTGATTGGGTTCTGTTTCTATGTTTTATTAATTCAGTGTGTTTCTGATGAAGGGTTCTGAGAAACATGAGCACTGGATTTTCTGTTTTTTGTTTGTATATGTATATATATATATATATATATATATATATATATATATATATATATATATATATATACAACAACATTAATCGATCAGATGGGCTTGTTATCTATATAGATAGTGCGTTATCGGTGTCTTGCAGTGAGCTGAGACTTGGAGGGGTGGCCACCGCCTTATCTCTTGACTTCAATTGGGCCGGTCTCCCTTGTCAATTATTGGCTATTTACCGCAGTCCTAATTCAAACATTGTCCTCTTTAATGACGCCTTGGATGAGTACTATAATATCAACAGAAACAAACTTTGTTTCTTAGTAGGGGATATTAATTGTGATATTCTTAATATTAATTCGAATTCACAGGAAGAACGGTACATGGATATTCTGAGCGATGCAGGTTTCGTGGGGTGTATAGATAGAGTAACGCGACCGTCTAGTAACACTTGTATCGATCACATTTTTTGTAAAAATTTCATAATTTGAGTCAAATTAATTCTATAATTCTAGAAACTACAGTGACTGATCACTATCCAGTATTGGCCCAGCTATATTTACAAAAACATACACACTACTCAATGCCTGAACCGTTTTATAATACGTATGACTGGGTAAATATTGGCAAAGATCTTTTGGACACAAATTGGGAACCTGTTTTAGAGAGCAATTGTGTTAATGCTTCTGTTGATACATTTATTGATATTCTGCGCTCGGTTATTAATCGTAATTCTAGAAAAGTAAAGATAAACGCAAAAAATAAAAAATTAAAACCATGGATAACTATGGGTTTGTTAAAATCTATTCGATATAGGGATAAACTCAGTAGATCGTTAATAAAAGAGCCATTTAATACTCAACTGCGAAATAAATTTATTCGGTACCGTAACACGTTACACTCGACGATAAAGCGAGCTAAATTTGTTTATTACAATAATAAAATTGCTGAAACTGCAGGTAACATGAAAAAGTTCTGGTCCGTGGTTAATGAGGTGGCTGGTAGGACATCTGATAAGGAGCGATTTTCCTGTTGAGGGCATTCTGTGATCCGGAAAAAACTCTAATACATCGCCATCTGTGGAAAATGTCTGCGATTCATTTAATAACTTTTTTGCCTCTGTGGGACCGATGCTGGCGGGAGCTTTGCACCCCAGCGACCCTGCGGTGGTGGACGACGCGGACCACGCCGCGAGTGCTGTGTTTGATTTCCGCCCGGTTACACGGCAGGAAATTCTTAATATAGTGGCTGGTCTAAAAGGAAGCTCTTCACCAGGATGGGATAACATTCCTACAAAATTAATTAAAGATAATATTCAAGCACTCTCGGAACCCCTTTATCATATCATTAACTGTAGTATTAGAACAGGAGAATTCCCTTAATGCGTTTAAAGTTGCCAAAGTTGTTCCCATTTATAAGTCAGGTGTTAAATCAGCAATGAATAATTTTAGGCCGATCTCTTTGCTTGCTGTTGTATCAAAGCTACTTGAAAAATGTATCAAAGTCCAATTGATGAATTATCTAGAGATGAATTTATTCCTTTCAAATAACCAATATGGCTTTAGGAGTGGTAAAAATACATCAGATGCTCTCTATGACATAACTAAATTCATATCGTCAGAAAATGGTTCTAAAAAGCGAGTCTGGTCACCTTTCTTGATCTTGCTAAAGCTTTTGACTCTTTAGATAGGCGGAAACTACTATCAAAATTAGAATATGCTGGAGTAAAAAACGTAACGCTCAATTGGTTTGTCAGTTATTTTAATAATCGCCAGCAATTTGTTTCAATTAATGGAGTTAAGAGTAGCCAAATAAATGTGGACTACGGAGTGGTGCAGGGAAGCACCCTTGGGCCATTGTTGTTCTTAGTCTATATAAATAATATAACAAAAATTGACATGAATAGTAAGTTGTTTCTGTTTGCTGATGACACAGCTGTGGTGTCATCTGGCAGTACGTGGGAGGAGGCATTTGAACAAGCTTCCTTAGATCTGTCAAAAATAAAAAAATTGGTGTGATCACAATACTCTGACTATTAACTTAATAAAAACAAAATATTTACCATTTGTTTCTAGAATAGATTTTAATCCGGGTCAGAGATGCCTCAAACTGCACTCCTGCGGTGATCCTTACTCCGAGTCCTGCGGTTGTGGGTATCATTGGTCGTGTGGACCAATACAACTATTTGGGAGTAATTTTTGACACTAAATTGAATTCGGTACCTCAAAATCCATTACGTGAAGAAAAAAGTTAGAAAGTTGTTATTTGCATTTAATCAGCTTAGCGCGGTATTGAGTGGGGATAGTATTAGGTCAGTTTATTTTGCCTACGTGCAGTCGGTTCTGCAGTATGGTATTCTCGCGTGGGGAGGAGTGTCGTCTGCTGTACTGGAACCACTTGCGGTCACACAAAGAAGTATATTAAGGATCATTTTGAGGAAAAGCCGCAGATATCCTTCTAATCTGTTATATAATGAGTTTCCTGTTTTAAGTGTAAGGCAATTGTATATAAAATCTCTTTTACTGCATATACAAAAATACAAAGATTTTATTTTTATAGCGCTTCACCACAACTATACTACCAGAAATAGAATACAGTTTGGATATCAGATACCAAGACCAAATTGTTGCATAGAAAAAATTTAACTCTTTTTACATAGCTCATGTGCTTTATAAAAATCTACCAGAGCACATATTGGAGGCAGAGGGTGGAAGTGTAGTCGAGTACAAGCGTAGGGTGGGTCGGTGGTTGCTCAGCCTGGGTGATGCTGCTGCAGAGGCACTGATTCGTTCCAGTTACCAATAAAATTACGAAGAAGCCTGTTAATAGCAAATTATTTGGGAATTTTGTGTAAGTAGGAATTATTATTGTGGGATGTGGTTTGGTGGTGCTGTTGGATTGTTTCCATCCATCTAATAGTAATATGGTGGTTAAGCGGTGCCTAAACTGTATAGAGATGGGTGTGTGTGTGTGTGTGTGTGTGTGTGTGTGTGTGTGTGTGTGTGTGTGTGTGTGTGTGTGTGTGTGTGTGTGTGTGGGTGTGTGTGTGTGGGTGTGTGTGTATGCGTATCATGTATGTAAGTATATGTATATACAATTTTTACAACAATGTATTTTGTACTACTTAAAACAGATCTTTGGTAAATCTTTAGGTTAAGGTATGGTACACAATTACAATTACGATTACAATTAAGAACAATTAAGTACAATTAAGAAAAGACTGATTGATGGACTCTTCCCCTTACACAGACCTATAGTCTATATGGGGAATTATTCATTTAAATTATGGAAATGTATATTTTATTGTTTTATGTGTTATGAATAAAAAGATTTTGATTTGATTTTGATATATATATATGAGGGTTCACTTCTGGCTGGTTTATATATTCCAGTTGAACCCACAGTGGGTGCAGCAAAAAACTGATGTGTCACGTCCGAGCAACCTTATGGATGTCCTTTGCTCGGTATTTTTACTGATAAATCGTGTTTTTGGATTCATTTTATGATATACTTCTCCACAAACCATAAAACTTTAAATGCCATGGCTATTTATTGTTCTGTCATCTTCTGCATTGAGGGATGCTAGAGCAAAAGATGCGTTTATATTTCTTATATTATTATGACACAATTCTAAATATGGGTAACGGTTTAAAAAACATGTACTAATTCATTTGAAACTGTTCACTGCTCCATTTAAATTCGTCCATGCAAACAACATTGAGCAATTTCTATTTATGCGAAACTAGTCTAACCTCTTATAGAGAAGTAGCCACTGTTGTATTTCAAAATTTTCTGGAAATGTATAGTACTTTATATTACAAAACCCGGCATGGTAGATTATTGTTCACGTACAAACAAAATGAAATAAATCACCTTAAACTGCAAGTGACAGTATGGTAAGTCCACCAAGCGCCTGCAACTAATCAGCTGCAACCAGCAGTGCATGGGCAACGGCTCGTCAAGTTCTTTTCCATCATGTTAAAAAAAATACTTAAATATTTTCCTGAGCCATTATTTGACTAGTACAAAAATAAAAATTGGTGGTCCAAAATGGTACAAAATTGGTACAAAAACGTATTATGGTGTAATTTATTTTTATTTACGACAAAGCCTGTTTCAAAAACGTAGACCTGTGAGCCGACCTTTGAATGGTTAACAACTTTTTTCACTGATTAGTAAAAAATTTTATTTTTCGGGTACACAATGATAAATAAAATTACAACATTCTGATATAGTGCTTAAAATGATTCGTGATGGTCGGCTCACAGGTCTATACAGCTCCGCAAATCAACATCTAAATCATGAGACCGTTCTTCTCGTATAATTTTTAGTTCAGGTTTCCAGGAATTTGACTTAAGCAGTACGTTGTGAGATGAAATATGTGAGGTAGATAAATTGATTTTAAGTATTCATAAAATATTATATGACAATCAAAATTTCCTTTCTGTTCGAAACTTCTATACAAACATTTTTTTTATTTTTACTCTTTTGCATTTCTGATGAAACATCAGCTGTGAGGATTGGCTTACTACTCTTTTATGATACGTCAGATGTCATTTACCAGATGTAATTTACTATAGAATGTAAAAAGAATAAATAAATAATGACTTGTTAGCAGTTTTTTCATAGCTGGAAAGACACGGATAAATGTTTTCTAAAAATGAAACGAAATGAATGTATGAAAAAATTGAAAAAGATAAGTCTTTGTAACAATGGTATATTGTCGTCTCCCATGAAAACCGATATTTTTAAATTGTTTTTAAATTGATTTTTTAAATTCTTCAGAACATTTGACATAGGGTAAATAAACATTTATTACAGAATGTGGTTTCCTGACTATTAGTGAGTTACAAACGGTTAGTGGACGTCACCTGTTTCATAGACTATGATCCGGAATTTCGCCATCTCATCGATGAGGGACTCAAGAGGATCAGGCCTGGCACCCCTTCTAAATGGTAAATCTAAAATATTTTATTTATTGCCTCAGTCGTAAAATTTTCCTATTTATATAATTATAAGTAGTATAAAGGCTGTAGATGCCATACGTGTATTGCTCTCTGGGTATTGTTTGTTGTAAAACTATGTAACATTACATTAATGAAGAAACAAACACACTATGGATAATCCACAAAAACTCAAAAAGCAATACAAAAGTATTTGTTTTTTAAATATTACAAGATTGATTATAAAACGTAACTTATTAAAAAACTATGAGTTATTTCTATTATTAGCAAAGGCTACTAGTAACAATTTTTAAAAGAATATACACCAATTTTTAAGTTTACTATACAGACTAACATCTTAAGTTACCATCGATTCACACTACATGAATTATTGAGTTATCCCTCACAGTCATCATCATGAGACTCTGCAACTGTACGGGTTAAGTAGCATTGGAATTAGCACTGATAAATAATAACATTAATTATGGTACCTATTATTGTGGTTGCCCACTTGGGCATTTTGATAACTATGCCAATCCCTTACTTACCTACGATGTAACACTTCCTTTAATTAAACACCGGCCTATTACTCTACTTGATTTACTGTCTAAAATCAACACATGTTGAAGTGTAACTAGGATTTAAATAACATATTGCGAGTTATTTCCATGTAATGCTGTAACTTTACCCACCCTGTGGGGTTCATTATTTTGTTTAATACAACTGGCTGTCTCATAATTCTTATATTTTAATCTCATATATGCGTAACCATGAATCTTCCTGCCTATTTCTATATACTTATCTACTAACCACACTCTCATAACTCCCATAACTCAATCTGCCTAACCACGGTACATTTCCATCCTCTTATAAATTTGGATGTTTAATAATTCTAGTCCGTTCAAGTGTGTAATTATGCTTGGTAACTTTTAATGTGTGTATATCCAATTATCTAAAACTTTACTTCATTTGCACATTTACCTGCCTGATAGTATTTTTAAATCATCGGTCGATCGCCTTTTCTGCCTTATTATGCCACTTCTCATGGACCACGGTATTCTTTGAGGACCTTATAAAGTACAATCAGGAGCAGAGTCGGTACAGTCCAAGGTCGATGTTACTGATGAAAGTACTGATGGTCATCGACAGTATTTGAACTTGCTCTATTTCTATCTCAGATCCAAATTCCGAGGTTTTAGACAGCTCGTCCATCAGCACTCCAAACGCTCGCGACACATTCTGTTTACTGTAAATGTGGTCTTACTATTTTGATAAACTCACGTGCTTATCATAGTCCCATTCCGCCTTTTGTTTCCAGCCAGCCAAAACCACACCTGTAATTTTCTGCTACAAATACTACGAGCTCAGCTCCTTTTTGTGTATGACTTAAAGTATAAGCTAAGTGAACGTAAATGCCTTTTTTCTGACATTTTTTAGATGTGTATAAATTCTAATAAATTCTAATAACTATGATTCCTTACCAAACTACATGCCATCGATATGAAATATAGGTTTGTCGACGCGTTGTTACACAATACCACCATCAACCTTATTTAAGTGAGAGGCGATGAGATGGAACCCAAGGGTTACTCGCTAACAAACAATCTTTTCTTCAGGGATCTATCATGGATTTATCTATAACATTAAGGATAGTTCTACTTTAGCTTACGCTCTTAGGGCTTTCTATATTTGTAAGCCGTGTGAATATTTGATTTAGTCCACTACTCGGTCTAGGTCAGACAGGGAAAATGTGTGAGACCCAATCCCAGATTCCCTTACCCTCCATCACCTCCGCACCACCTTGCCCACCAA